>NC_080671.1:368628269-368931989 GCF_030247195.1 Topomyia yanbarensis | reverse complement strand
GTTAATCATAGGACCATTTGCCTCTACATGGCACTTTCATTTACGAATGAAATTACTCTTTTGTCTGAATAATTTTAATTTGTTAAACTTTCTACAAAATCCATTAAATTAAATTGAATATTAGATCACGATAAAGCATTAGTTTCATAATTACCTTTACTTACAATGTACGGTCGAAACCAGAATACTTTACCTGGCAAACTCTGAGTACAATGGAGACGCACTGTATTTCAAGGATTGCATATAGACAAATGATTATCTACTCGCGTAACTTGTACACCAACTGAACCGGAATGACGTGAGCTCGCAAAGGAGGGAATACTCACACCTCAACCTCAAATTTCCGTGTCGTCCTGCTGAACACTTAGTTAACGAACTGAAAATATTATGACCAATTTTTTCATCCATCCCACGATTTTGTTCATACTTTTTCGAAATAATTAATTTTTAATTTCATGTATGTCGTACAAAAGATATCGTCGGTGGCGAATTTATTTACCATAGATGTTACGATATGTCACGGGCTGCCACCCCTACGGGCTTGACCCGGAGACTCCGGTTTTTGGAGACAATCTCCGAACCTTCGGGTTTTACATCAATTTCTCCGGGTCTAGTGAGACGAAGAATAACTTGAACTGAATTTATTTGCTTTGAATGAGTTCTTCCGGTGTTAATGTTGGCAGCGGTACCTTTTGCCTGGAAGAAGGACTTTGTTCATTTGTTGGATCCTTTCTAGCGACTAAAATAAAGAATAGCCGATTTTTTAGCGACAGCAAAAAAAATCCGGAAGATACTAAAGTGTACTTCTAAGTCGTTGCCGATTTCCTGCCTGTTTCACTCTACTTCTACTGTTAGCTGTGGTAGAAAGCAATCCATGTTCGGCTTATCCTCCACAGCGAGAGTGGCCGGCGCTTTTGGATTTTTTGTCGTTAACAGGGGTAGTGGAATCCCACACCTATCTAAAGCTTGCACGGTTTGCAAACGCGAAAAATTTACAGCTTACAGCTTTGAATTAAATTGAATGAATGGTGAACGGGATGTGAGTTAGTTTTGGTAATTGATGCCTCGACGCATCAATGTCAACAGCAACATTCCAGTTTAAACGGGATTCTTCCAGTTCTTTTTACTCGATCCAGTCAAATAGACAAATGTGTAATTCGTCCAGTTTTTTAAATATTGTCCAATTTTATCCATTTCGCATACAATGGCATTATTATTTGGCAGACAATGGTAGCTTACTACCAATAAATATATAAAATTACCAAGAGAACATCCTCTCTGGAGAACAAGTTAATTGTGTTTCAGGAATCGTATATTGCTGCACCTTGTCATATTTCAATACACATTAGAAATCGATATGCTATGGAGCGCAGGATTCTCTATATAATTGAATTTTTGTTAATTATAATATTTGTTCTTATTACTACTTTTTTACTATTAATTTTTATCATTACGACGGCTGGAGAGGTTGGGATTGTTTTCATATCTTTTAAATAACTAAATCTTTTCATATTGCACAATGATGTTTGACATCAAGTTTGAGAATCCAGTTCTTTTATGAAAGAGTTCAATTTTTTTGTGAAAAGTGTAATGGCACCCCTGATTGAAAGGATTAATTTGGAGAAAATTTAGATGAGGACATAAGGGATGATCCATAAATGACGTAGGATTTTTTGAGTGATTTTCAACACCCCCTGATAATTACGTAGCTTGACGGTAACCCTACCCCTCCCCTTGTCCCCGTAAAAAATAAAAAAACGATGTCAGTTAGATGAAACTAGTAAGATTGTCGTGACATCAGGTCAACCCCTATTCCCTTTAAAAAAGCTACGTAGCATGATATGACCCCCTACCCCCCTGTCGTCACACATCATCACAAATTACAAAACTCCCCCCTCCCCCATATAATGCTACGTCATTTATGGATGGTCCCTAATTAACATTGAGAGCCTCTCTTTGTTTACTTTCTCTTTCGGTAATTGCGATGTCACTATAACACTTTCCAGTACATGCCGAAGGACGATGTTTTTACTTGAATATTATGCAAAGAGTTGAGTAGTAAATATTGAATCTAATGAGTAACGGACAGAAGAGAAAGACCCAAAAGAAAATCTCTCATTGTTACTTACGTCCTAATTGAAAACATTATTGGCAACGCTGCCTCGACGAGATACAGAAAGAATGAAAGAGTTTATACGTCTCTCATTTAAACTCAGTAGGAAGACTTGATTTCAACGATATACTCGTACTTTTATAAAAGCCTATCCAAGGTCCGTAAAAATCTGGATGTGGCAACCCTAGATATGTGCTGTAATTTTGTTATTTTTCTGTGCAGTGAACCAATACAGAGTGCGTGACAAATTTTTGTGGTAGATGAAACGTTTTAGAAAAAATACACCACTTTTTGCAATGAACGTGTTATGGTTTATTTTTTATCGTAGCAATTTTTATCGTAGAAATTGTAAATCATTTTATTAACAAAATCATCTTCCTTTTTTAATAACTGTTGCCAAACGCTTCCGGGAACTGCCGAGAAGATGTACATACAAAATAATCCAACGCATCGATACCGAGATTGCTAAGGGGCAGGATTCATTTTCCTAAAACTATGGAACATTTTCTGCAAGCCATTTCTGCTGAGCTGCTGCACAGTGGTACGACTTAGAACAAAAGATGGACTAAAGTCCAAACTTTTCCGTATCGGTTCATATAGGACGTTTTTATGTAATTTTGGTACGCTGAATTCGTTTTCGATATTAAAACATTTCAAAAATGAACATTTACTATTCATTAGGGTGTCTCAAAAAATTTTTTTTCTAGATCGTTCTTAAAATTTGTGTATATTAATTTTCGTGTGCTAAATCGTTTTTGATAATAACATTTGCAAAAAAAATTGATTATACATTAGGGTGGCTCAAAAATAATTATTTTGCTGTGAAGGTTCAAAAAAATTTTAAAGACATTTCCGTGCGCTGAAATCCTATGTTGGTTATAGAAAATAGAAATTAATTTTACTACTTATTAGAGTGGCTCAAAAGTAAATATTTTGTCTTTTATAAAGATTTCTTTCAATTGTAATTTTGGAATTTATTTTCCGTATTGAAACGAATTGATTCTCATTATGTGGCTTTAGAAATGACTATATTATTTTTAAGGATCAAATAAGATGTGATCGACTAATTTTGGAAAGTTTAATTCATTAGTGGGTTAATTGGTATGAAACCTACATCTTTTTTCATTTTCAAAACAAACATTTTGAACGTCTTAGTGGAATATTGATTTACATTCACTAATCAACAAGATGGTTAACGATTTTGTTTTCGCAGGTGTGTTTTAAGTTGCTTAGATTGCTTATTTCATACCTTAAATTAAAATAAATCCAAAATCCTTTTTTCGCGTATATGGTTCATTTAAAAATGGTCTTATTTTATTAGGATAATATCTTATACCCTTAAGCTTTATCAGCGCTATGCAAACTCGGAAAAAATAGTCTCACCAAATGACTCTAACTCAACTATGTTCACTCAATTTGACAGTTATTGCGTAAGTTAGCAAAAATAGTTCATGAAACATTTTATGACACATTTCAGATGGTTGAAAATATTTACCGAAATTTTAAACATTCTTAATTCCTTTACCACTTAAAAACCATACTTCCCACTCGGCTCCTTACTCTTGATCACTAGTAAAACCCTTGTAGATCATGCTCTAAATGCTATTTGAAAGTTGTGCATAAATTAGTGTCATTATTCTAGTCATAAAGTGAATATTCAAATTAAATATCAGTAATAACCATGCGTCTCCATTCACAGTTTTTTCAAATTTTGACTGCTTATCGCAAATTTTCGCAAAACTAGCATAGGCTCATTTTAAAGAGAAAATGAAAAGCTTTCGAATGAGCATAGTGTGATCGCGGGCATTCACGGGCGTCGTTGTTGTTATCGCTTTAGAAGTTCGAATTCAATAAAAATTCATGACAAACAGTTATCTAAATACTAACTAAATCAACTAGTGACTTATTTTTGGCGATTTTACGATGTAATTTTATCACACGGATAATTTTGGTGAAGTAATGCAATTCATAAAATCAACCGTTTCTTTGAAAAACGAGAATAACCGTATGTAGTTCCTATGGTCAAATAATGCAAAAAACAGTTGAGTTATGCTCTTCAAAAAGCTGTCAAAAATTCATTTTGCATTCAAATCACCTAAAATCTCGCAAAAATGTCTTTGATGGCTCAGCTGATACGAGAAAAATACTAGTGAGAATATCGCATAACCTTCATATATGGACTTAAGTCCGGGCTCGTCCCACTGTGCTATGGTCAAATAATGCAAAAAACAGTTGAGTTATGCTCTTCAAAAAGCTGTCAAAAATTCATTTTGCATTCAAATCACCTAAAATCTCGCAAAAATGTCTTTGATGGCTCAGCTGATACGAGAAAAATACTAGTGAGAATATCGCATAACCTTCATATATGGACTTAAGTCCGGGCTCGTCCCACTGTGTGCTGGTCGCTCTTGTTGGAAGGTCACTCCACGCTTCATCTACGGTACAAAAAACATCCTGCGGTTATATTCACGTTACACGTCGACTGTTACCCATCGTATACAGCGCAGATTTGTTAGTTGGGTCGATGGACAGCTGTCAAACACATTTGCCCGGAATACGCACAAATGGCTCACTGAACGAAGAGCTGCTGGTGCCCTAAGACGATATCTCTTGGTTATCAGCGCGGCGTCCACTCAGTGCACTAGCGCGAGTAACAGAATGTTAATCTCCGAGGAATATTCTTTTCATTATATTATATGAATATATGAATATTCTATTGGAATGGTTGATAAAACAGTTCCTTAAATTGGGGAATTTCCTTTAATTACACTATCCTCACTTAATAAATTAGTCGCTTGATAAATAAAGTCTAGAGAATATTTTTTATATTTTTTAATTTCGCCTAACTGGCAGGGCTGTATGTGTTAGTTAAATTGTACCGTTGTTATATTCTAACTATTTGTGGAATTGAAATAAAGAAACGAATATTAATTTGTGTTCGTCGGATCTAGTGCACGCCGTTATCCGCTGTACGTGATGATCTATCCCACTGACGGGAAATAGTTTGCAGCACACTGTAAAAAAAGGAAGAACATATCAAAACTGAATAACTCCAGCTTAACCATTTTGTATGGAAGGCCGAATATCCGGTATTTTGACGTATTATCGTACAATGGCTTTCTTCAGTATTTCGATACTTCTAATTCAAAGCCTACCTCTCAAGTAGTTTGTTGAAACTTTCGGGGTTATCAACTGAAATGTTTTTACTGGAATTTTTGAAGTGGTCTCCTATTTTTTATTCGTTTATTTGACACGGCTCAATGCGTTAGCTTAGAGGAGCCATTTGTCTTTTATATATTTACAAAAAGTAAAAAATAAAAATAGCAATAAATTTTATTTTGAGTCTGTAAGATCCCGTGCGCTCAACTTGCTATCGCGAGCGGAGATCTTTTTTCGCGTCGGGAAGATGTTTCTTCTTTCGCCAACTTTGGGGTTATCCATGTCTGTCTCGTTGTTGTTTTCGTCATGATACTCGCGATCATATGTTCTTCCTGGCTTCTTGCCCTTGCGGGTCACGAATGTGAACACTTCATTCTTGGTGGTAGTTTCACTGGTGGTATTAGTGGTTAAGTTTGAAGCTTTTGCAGTTGTCATTATTTCCTTAACTGCAGCCACAAATTTGGCAACCGTTTGTGGTTCAGGTAAAGATATTGGAGTCTGTGTGTTGGCATATTTTTCTGGAGATGAGCTTTCCTCAGTTGTTTCTGGGCAGGGTTGTCCGTAATGCACCGCTTGTTCACAGAACTGGCACGTATTAGTTTGTGCTTGATATGTAAAAAGAGTTCGCTGTGTAATGGTATCACCCCCTTCTGTGTTGTACTGTAGGGTAAGGTAGGAGGGAATGGGTTGGTCTACCCGCATTCTCACCACAAAGACACCATTTGAAATACTTGGGAAGTAGTTTCTCCATGTGTCCTCCGTAATAGATTCCACTGTTCCGAAATGCGACATGAATCTTTTAATTGCCACTTTGCAAGTAAGTGGAGATAAATCATGTAATTTAACTTCAATATTCCCATTACCTATGTATATAGGGATCTTGATTTCAGCGTTGTCACAAACAAGCACGTGTTTTAAGTTGTTCTGTAAAATGAATCTTTTCGCCTGGGCGGATTTGTTGAAGGTTATCAGCACCGCATGCCTGACGTGCTCAAGCTGTATGCAGGTGACTTCCGAAAACCGAAGCTGCATTTTCACCTTCACCCATCACGAATACTTGGTCTTACGCGATAAGAACTGAAGTCACTGTGTTAGGCCGAATAACCACGTTTTGTTGATGAGACTCATTCATCTTCATAGACCACGCAAGAATAAAAATAACGGTATCCTTTGTTGTTCAGACAATGCGCACAAGTAACTTTTTTTTCGTTCGCTTTGCACTGGCTCGGACAGAAGCAGGAGCACACTGAGTATCGTGACCGATGCCTTTGATGGTTGAAAATAGACTGAAGTGATCTCCTATTGTTGCCTATAAAAGAAGCAGGTACTTATTCTATATTCTCACATTTAGAAAACTTTCAATACTTTGTATTTCATGACAAAAAGTTTTAACAAATGGCGACTCAGTGGCAATCATAACAATGCGAATTACTCTTCACCAGTTTAGCCATAAATCAAATTGCTCGCCATAAATACGTTATAAAACTGCGAGTATTTATAGCTGCAACGGTGGAAGCTTGATTCTTTGAGTTTTAAAGACGTCTTTCGTAAAATATCTTATTTTATTGAGAATGTTTATAAAACAACATTAAGCCAGGTCACAGGGGTTTATAGTAGCGTTAGCTATATAATTTCTTGAGCACTTTAAAGCTGCCATAAAGCAAATAATAAGGCCAAGAAGATTTTTTTTGTTGTACTCACTTACACAATTTATTGGAGGTTTTAGGATAGCTATGAGTTATTAATAGGAACTGAATTATCTGGCAATGTTTATTACCTTTATAAAACCGATAGAAATGGTGGTGACTGTAATAAAACCTTTATAAATTTAGTTAAACCCGAAAAGCATTAGATTTGTTGCTTGGGTTGGCATTATAATTACCTTATATATGTCTTATGATAGCACTAAATGCATGTATAATGTTTTGTATTATATAAGCTTTATATAAGCATGTAGAACTGACAATTTTGTTTGAGATTATACGCATTTAAAATGTTAATGTAGAAGTCAATTGCATTGTGAAATCTGAAATACTGTTTTTTTGCAATATTAGTGCTTATTTATAGTACAACAGTTTCATGATTTTTGTTACTTGGTCCTTAACTTAAACTTAACAGTTTTAGAGATTATTGAACTTGACAAAAATTCTGTGCAACGACTCGTTCTTAAAGGGCGAACACGAAATTATTGCCACACCGAAAATGTCATGCCAATTTTCTTATAATGTTTAAAATCAAACCAAAATTTTAGGGTTGTTTTATACATATATTTACTTCAAAAATCAAAAGAAAAGCTAATCGATGGAGCCTTGAGTGTAAAATTGAACGCATTTTCGCTTGATGCCCTCCATCAGTCTTTGACTGTCTTCTTGCTCTTCCGAAGTTCCCGCTTCATCATTGCCCAGTACTGCTCCACTGGGCGCAGCTCCGGACAGTTTGGCGGATTCATGTCCTTTGGAACAAAATGGACAGAATTGGCCTCATATCACTCCAGGACACTTTTAGAATAGTGGCATGATGCCAAATCTGGCCAAAATAGGGGAGCTTCGTCATGCTGCTGCAAGAACGGCAAAAGGCGCTTCTCGAGGCACTCAGATTTGTAGATCTCGCCTTTTACTGTGCCCTTTGTTACGAAAGGTTCACTCCTCAGTCCGCAAGAGCAGATGGCCTGCCAAATGAGATATTTGGAGGCGAACTTCGACATTTTCTTCTTCTTAAATTTATCGTCCACACAGAACTTGCTCTTGCCTGTGAAAAACTCCAACCCTGGAATTTGCTTAAAATCGGCTTTTATATACGTTTCGTCGTCCATCACACAGCAGCCATATTTTGTCAGCATCTTCTCGTAGAGCTTCCGTGCCCGAGTTTTAGCCGTCGATTGTTGTCGCTCATCGCGGTTTGAGAAGTTCTGTACCTTGTATGTATGTAGTCCAGCTCTCTTCTTTGCATTCTGGACGTAGCTCTGCGACATGCCGATCTTTTCAGCCAAATCACGGCTTGAGACGTTGGGATTTGCTTTAATCATCCGCTTCACCTTTCCCTCCGGCTTTTTGTGCTCCGGTCCCGGTGTTCTTCCAGCTCCTTTGCCGTGGTCCAACGTCAACCGCTCCTGGAACCGCTTCAACACTCTGGAGACGGTTGAATGGTGAATTTTCAACATTTTCCCCAACTGCCGGTGCGACAGGTCAGGAAATTCCAGGTGTTTGGAAAGAATTTGTTCTCTCGACTCGCGTTGGTTCACCTCCATTTTCGCTGAATCGAAAAACACGACTTCGAGTTTGACAGCATGTAAACAATACACATCCAGAGGTGGGTAAGAAAACCGACCGGTACGTACATACACTGGTATTGTTCTCAAAATCTCAACACGTGTAAACGAGTGATGCACATCGTATTCGGTTTGGATTTCGTTCACACGGTAAACGAAGGAAAAACCTCCACCGACTCTCAGTTTACAAAACCAAACCGAGCCACTCAGCACCGTTTACATGTGTGTACGAATTTCAACTTGTGTTGATGTATTCTCAGCAGCGGTTTCGGTTTGGCTTTAGAAAACCGGGCCTGGTTTTTTCTGTACACGGTGCTTCGGTTGAAAGAGGAAGCAGTAAACTCGTCTGCAGTGCTGCCGAATAGACAACTGAATTGAGTTCAATTAGTTGTTGAGAGTCAATGGGGTAATATAGAAATGGCTGGTTCTGAGCAGTTGTTAAAAGTTCAACAACTGTTTAAATTGAAATTAAAGAAAACAATGAAATCAGCGATGTCAATAAAATAACAAAAACAATAAACTCAATTAAATTAATGAAATCAATAAAATTAATTAAATCAATTAAACATGACATGACATCAACACTCAATGCATTCAAAGTGGCCTGTATTTATATCGCCAATAATCGTATCAATGAGATCTAATCCACGTCTGGTTGCGCTGGTTAGGCGATTCTCGAATAATCTCGAGCACACACTCGCATTTTGTATACATATATCCTTATTATTACTGCTACGGCGCATCGTATTGATACATCTACCCTTGCACAGAGGCAATTGCGTGTATGTGTGTGGTATTTACATATGGTAAGCAACTCAGACGCAAGTGGGGGGAAACTCACGATTAGGTTCTTATTTACTGAGTGCTGGTAATACGAATTTCAGTTATTTTTGCTGTTACTGTACATCGTTCTGAAACATCTAGAAGGTTTGGTCGCGTACATTCGAGTTTAGAGAAAACTACCACTAAATTATTCAATTACAAAAAAACTTAATTCATTGAGAACAGCAACCAACTAACGAATAGCAAAAACACTTTCATTTTATAGACCGCCATTAAAAACTAAGTTTCTTTAAGGAATAAATATTTCCGGCGATACCAGTCGATGTGTGTATGTAAATCTACTGCAGAACAATTAAATTTTTAAAAAATGTTGCGCAATAATTTGAATAAAAAAAATTTGATCACATTGTGTCCAATCCCGAAGTTGTCTGTCTCATTACAACAAAACATGTAAAACGACCTTCAATCATTAATGTGGATATTGTGGATTAAATCATCATGAATAGGCCGCCATTTTGAATTTCAATTCAAGTTTCGTTTCCTTGGAAATATATGCCTATTTAAATATGCATGCTTTTAAATGCTAAATTTTCGTGAAAATAACACCATATTGGGATGCAAAATGAATAACAATTTTTAATCTCTACACAACTTTTCGACATCAAAAATACCCTTGTTTCATGATATTTTTTACCATTAAAACGTTATTGAATACCAGTAGTATTGAATATAGCTCGCCATTTCAGATCTCTTCAGAATATCTTGAATATACCGTCTCTTTTGATCTGGTATCTGCTGCTATAGGTATAAAAATAGCGGAGGCTATTAAATTTCCTTTTACTTTCGATTTTTGGGCAGTTTCCCATACCAAACATACCCATATTGAAAACTTCCTGATGATAAATCATTATGAAAATGTCGCAATATTGAGTTAAGGAACGCCATTCATGACCACGAACATAATTTATTTGAACAGAAATATGTCTGAAGACATTTTTTCAATTACCGAAAAGATACCTTATATTATAAAGAAATTTGTTCAGAATTCTTAATAAAAATACTAGCAGCACTAGCACAGCCGATTAACATCAACCCGAATACACAACCGCAACACAACCGAAGTTTGGTTTTGTTATTCTCTCGTGTTTCCTTCCCATACTCGTGCACCGGTAAACGAAAATCAAAACCAAACCGCGGTGCTGTGTAAACGAAACTCGGTTTGGTTTTCGTGTCTCGTATAAACACAACCAGCGATGAGACCGCACACAATGTAAAGGAAACATAAACACTTGTGAAAATTTGGTTTACCGTACCGGTACTCAACCGGTATTTTCCCACCTCTGTACACATCAATGAGAAATTGTGCCAAATTAGGTTGATTTTTACCCAATGGTAAAAAAGCTATGCCCTGTTGAATGTGTCGCAATAATTTCGTGTTCGCCCTTTAGATTGCTACATCAAGGGTTATAATATAAAAAAATCTTTGTATTCATTGCTTTGCTTACGTTAACTGGATAATTGCTACGGTGCACAGTGATCGGAGGCTGCACAAAACCTCAAAAATGTTTTAATTATTGATATTTTATATTTTTCCTAAACTTCATGTTGCGAATGATATATGTATATTCAAAACAGTATCATTATTGGCTGAGAACATGATTTTAACAGCAGTTTAAACGATGTAATGTCAGGACTTTTTGATGATTTTCATTTCCGAAACCTCAATTTCTATGTTCATTTCAAATGCATGTTGCTGGTCCCATTTTAGCACAACTTGTTTCATTTTACAGGGAACTGAATGAACTTTGGGTGCAACTGTAATCTATTCCTTAAGTTTGCTTTGGATTATGATTTGTTATGATTATGATATTAATTTTTTGTTACTTATATGGAGGCGCGCGGTGTTTAGTGCAAGATAATTAGAAAATATAACGTAAACCACCACGTTATACAATGGATTTTAAGTAGTGTTCTCCATTTTTATGATAATGTTGATAAAAGTAATCAGTAAAAGAAAACCTGCCATAAAAATGGAATCATAATCACATGAAAGGTTCGATAACATTGTATGGAAAGCTGAGCATTTTTTATGACTTTTAACATCTAAAATAAGACAGGCACCTCAAAATTAGCTTAATTTGTGATTTCCAGACAAATTAGACAACATTTTAGGTTTTGTCCCATTTTTTTTCGACGAGCCGCCACTGTGCGGTGTTTTCATTTAAAAAACTGTTTCCATCCAAAAATGATTGGTGGGTAATGGGACATAACCGAAGTGAAGTAGAATACGCTTAGGTTGTTAATTCGAATGCACATTTTTTACAAAAATAGTATAGTCCAGAGTTGTTGCAGATTTTAGGATTTCTGACAAGTATGATTTGCAGCCTAAAACTATTTTTTGATATTTAAAGAATTTTGGTGACAAAACAAACTTCCCGTATTTTATAAAAGAGGAAACTTCCTCAAACAAGTATGACTATTATTTTTCTTCATGAAGTTAAGCATTAAGCGCATGTCATCATCCAACTTTCGTCATAACTGCAGAGGTAAAACCTTTAATTAAAGTACGTGGAAGACTGAATTTGTTCAAATGATGTGATATTTGATATTCCAACATGCTTTGTCGTTTGTCAACTAGTTAAAGTTGTTTTCTCGCTACATTGAATATTTGAGACATGCTTCGTTTGCTCATCAGAATTGGAAGCACGTTTTGATCTACTGTCCTTTCCAAACACATATACAGCAACTGATTGCTTGTTTTTCGGCTCACTCCTCTCATCATCAGCTGCTGGCACCAAAACAGGAGCAGTAGGTATCAGTACGATGCTGCTGCAATAATATAGCGAAAATATTATTATCCGAAGCCAGCCGAAAAGCAACTGGTCAGTCAGTCAGTGCCTGAAGTTGATGGTTTTGGAGAAGTGCCAAATCCGGAAACTATACGGAAAGGACCAGCGTGAATCTGTTGAAGAGCACCGTCAAGAAGCGGCAGCATTCCAGAAAAGTTTGAGCAAAGATAGCAAATCACAAGAAACGCTGGGGAAAAGTACATCAAACTTAGCACGTCATACATAAAAGTTTAATCATTGGGTCGGTGCCGAGTTGAGTGAGTGGTGTGCTTTTTTCTGATTGACACAGAATATCTCAATGTTCTGATTTGGCAAAGTTCGCACAGTTTTACGAGTGCAGATGTGAGGGTGTGTAAAAGTTTGCTGCAGTTTTCATCAGCACAACATCAACGGTGGAAGGTTTTATTTGCTGCGAGTTCTTGTTTTATTGCGTTTGGATGTGAGATTCAAGGAAAGTGTGGAAATGATACAGTTGGTGATACGTGGTCAAGCTGGACTTACTCGATTTCACGGAATATTTACTACTTGCTGCTGCAGTCGTTCGCTGAAATTCAATCTGACCAGATGATACGGAGCAGTCGTCAATAGGTAAGTTGATTGATCATGTAACTATTTTAATCAATTTATACACCGTTTTTGTTATATCTAGATATTTTGTGTGGCTCACGATAACGGATTCAAACAAAACTTTGTAGCTGTGTTCTCTTTATGAATCTCTATGTTTTTGCTCTTGCAATTAGAACATTTTGACCCAAGAGCAACTTTTTAAAAAGGGCGTAGAAGCATTACTTGTACAAAGAATGTTTGTTTACTGCATTTTATACAGCAAAATTACCGGAGAATGAATTAAAGGGAATAAGTAGCTCTTAAAGGGATTAAAGAGTAATAAATAGTTCCTAAAGGGAATAAAGAGTCTTTATATTTCTATCTCTTTTCGATCTCGAGAAACGCAGCTAACTAAAACGATTTTGTAACAGAACTAAAATGAGAAATGTATTCAACAGTATAGTCGACTGGTTTCACTAAATATTTCTCTCTTTTGTAATTTAATTACAGACATTTTAACCTTATGGTCATTCGTTTTTCGAATTAGAGAAATCTCCAATCTTTTGCGCGGTGTTGGGATTCGAACTTAGAAAGCTGCGCCCAAGGCAATCGACTGACTAACTGCGCTATGTCCGTTCGTCTCAATAAACGTGTTTGTTAAAGCTTTCATTCATTGCACCATCTTAAATAATATGTGCTGCATCTTTCCGTTATTCTTCTACAAATTCTTCTTATCTTTTCACTGCAATAGTCAATTCTTTTTAAACCTTCCATATTGTTCTACACTAATTGATTGTTTAGAATAAAAATTCCAAAATTCATTCCTTTTGTCAACCTTTCAATTATTGCCATAAGCGGTTCAATTTAAAAAAAAATTCCGGGTTATCTTTCCCTCGTCAAAGTAAGGTTGTAAAGTTGTTAAATAAATAGTGTGTAGTTTTACTCGTTCAGCCCAGTTAATACAGGGGTTTGCTTAGTGATTAATGATGAATTTCTCAGTTCTATATTCCAATTCTAACCACTCACCAATGACGAAAGATATGTAAAAGGTAATTTTCTACATATACGTAGATATTTCACCAAAAGCAGATCAATCTAAACTTGCTAGGATATCAACCGAAATACGACCCACTGCAATCAATCGTCCCTGATGAGTGCGATTGGGCCCAAAGTGCTCCCAACGAAGTGATATAAATGAAGACGATCCTGGGAGGGGTTCAATTTAGAGCACTACCTTTGCATAAATTATTATGGTCACAGTGGAGCACTTGAAACTTGGTAAAAATATACTTTGGCATTACCGTATACTATCCACTTTTCGGTGCTCATTATTACAAAAAAGGATAATGAGAGGAAAGTTTTCCTGCTAGGTAGGTGTACGTAAAGCGAATATAAAGTTGGTTATGAAAGGGAAGGGTGAGAGGGTTCTGCTTTTCATCACTGTTACTTGAGCAAAACGCGAGCAAAATCGATATGTATGGAACTTGGCATGGCCCTGAGAGTGAGGGAGTTTGTGCAAGGTTGGTGGGTTACTAGTAGTATTTGTCAGTATTTTCTACATCGGTAGAAAGATATGTGATTTTGACACTTCTGTCAGAAAATGTGAATACGCTCGGAGCAGTAGCACGGTCCAATCGAAAAAGTTACACATTGAGGTTTGGTACAGTGAGATTGGATTCAAAAATACGAAAATATTTCGACCGTTATTTACTTGTTTAATTGTCTCGACAGTTTTGTTACCTGCAGTTACCATTCAATTTTAATATAATTCAAGTCGTAATTGAGTGGAATGAGCACTTGAGAACACCTATTCAAATAAGTCAATTAATTAAAAGAAGCTATTTTGTTATTCCGCTGCATTAATGCACTGATAATATATTGGTAAATATAATAAAATCGATCGTGCAATGCACGAATTCATTCGTCGTTTTCTGCAACGAAGTATTTTCGTGCATTCTAAATAGTAGGTTTCGTTCATTTCATGAACAAGAATGGTCACTTGGTGAACGAAAGCTTTCGTAAATTTTACACATTTAATGTACACTGCACGAATCTTATCGTTGATAACGACATTATTATTCGTGAATGAAACGAAATGTTTTGTTTAGTTTAATAAACGTGTCTGTATATTACGAACGATTTCGTTGGTCGCACGAATTCATTTCGTTTATCTTAGAAAAGTTTTCGTATTTGTTATCTTATTATTTTCAGTCGATCTTTTGGGATCGATGTTTGACAACATCGTTTTTTTAAATTTAAAAAAATCGATGTGGCCAAATCGATTTTATTGTAATACAAAGAAATGGCCGCTTGATGAACGAAAGTTTTCGGAAATCAAGCGAAATGAATCGTTTATTTCAATAAATGTTTGTGTATATTACGAACGATTTCGTTGGTCGCACGGATTCATTTCGTTCATATTAGAAAAGTTTTCGTATTTATTTTCCCCTTATTTTAGCATTCGATCTTTTAGGATCGATGTTTAACAACATCGATTTTTTTAATTAAAAGAACAGGTCTGGCAAAATCTTCCTGAAATCGACGAACACAGATACGGCTACTAAATAGTCAGACTGAGACCGTCGTTATGATCAACAATTATCTGACGTATAGCAACAATAACTCCATCAAATACAAATATGTATAATTTGTATTTGACTCCATATTGAAGCCTTTTTGACGTTAACGGTTTGACGAATGATGCTCGTAAATATTATAAAGATATTCGTATATAACAGCGAACAATTCGTTTGCTGAACGAAGCTGTTTCGTAATAAGCCAACGAAAGTCGTTTCGTGGTTTTCACGAAAAATTAGTAACAAAAAATAATTGTGTTTTAATAGAACTACGGACGATTCATAATATGTACGAAAAATTCGTATATTTTATGAAAATTTTCTGTACGAAACTAATGCCTAGCAATTTACGAATATATTTCATCAGTGTGATGAGCGCGTGGAACTGTTAATGTATCCGGCATACAAAGTACTGCTTTTGGTACAGTTAATGCTCATTTTGGGCCGCTCAAAATTATTTCGTGTTCCCTTCACAAATCAAAACGAGACTATTTCACTCTTTTCCTTTGCCACTTTTCGTTCAGTTATTTATTATTATTTTTAAATATCAATTGAATATGTTTCAAGACATTTTCTCGTTATTTAACGCGAAGTTCAATCTAAAGCTTAACGAAAACTAAAAAAAAATCTGGAAATGATAATTGAAGTGTAAATAAGAAGCAACACTCCCGATGGCCGGCTATCTGGAGTTCAAGATTCAAAGTTTAAAATTCTCGAAATTTGACCGCGAGTGGCTTTCGTACATATTGCTAAGATATTGTATACCAAGATATACCTCCCGATCTTTTCCCTTTTCTACCAACGCTCGTAAAGATCAGGCCAGTAGCCAGGGGTTGGATTCAGGAGGGGCTTTAAAAATATTGCATAAATCTTTTATTCTGATCTGATGAATTCATATTATAACAATTCCAAATGTTAGATCATAGAAAATAAAATCCTAAAAAACATGTTCTTTGTCTCAAGAAAGGCTATAGGACATTTACGGATTATTGATGTTGAATTTAATTTTTATTTTTTTTAGAAGTTATAATTTACTCTCGTTACAACAACGAATATTCGAGAGTTCAAAGTGTTGAAATACTAATCCAGTATGACAATCCTTGACGGGGTTAGAAAATGCAATGTATTCTAATTACATGTTTGCAAGGTGTAGAAGACGCTAAGTCGAAATGAGTAGAAAAATCACGGTGTATTTATTAGAACAACTTTATACAAAAAAAATCAGCATCTCTAAAACTTCGGAATATGAAAGAATGGACTTTCCCATTTCATTTGAAACTAAGATCAAAATGATCCGTCGGGGGGTCCAGAGCAACTTTTTTTTTGAAGTTTTTTTTCGTAGCAATATTGGTTTTACTACTCGAGCTAGTTCATATTTCTGTCCCTAGATGGTGCTTTAGACATTCGAAAAAACACTAAATGTGAGAATTTGATAGAAAATTAAATTGTCTACAAGTTTGTTGACAACTAAAAATTGATCTGAAATCACCCGAAAAAGGTGTTCAAGATTTTAACTAAGTTATATCTAAGATAGTTTCGCATGAGGTCTAGTGGTTTGGAAATATATTTTCTCGCTCTTATTTCACTACCAAAAAAATAATTGCGTTTAGTGACATGAAAATATTTGACGGGATTCATTACAACTTCTTCGTTGACAATTCCTATTGACCTTCTGAAAATTATGATGTTTGACAGCGACAGAAAAGTATTTGTGCTTTTGGTTCAAGTTTGTAATCTTTCTCGATTGGTTAGGGTTTGCCATCATTTATGTTTTAGAAAGGACCATACGTCGCATAATTTAGGTTATGATCGTTTAAGTCAGCTATTATATTTCTGTTCAAGACAAAATGTCGGGACACACAGTTTATACTTGAACGCAAACCACAGAAGTAACTGTCCAAATTAGTGGTTAGCACGAAACGATTTTTTCAATTTTTTCCGCAAAGTATATTGTGGCAGTTGGATTTTACGGTCATGTCCTATCAATTATGCGAGAAATCGTTAATAAATTGATCCTAGATTATGCGAAATGTATTACTTTTGAAAACAAAATATGATTTGAGTACAAGAAAAACCTTATATACATATAAATCCACGAATATATCGAAAAAAAAAATTATCTTGATCCAAAAACTCAAAATTTATTGTTCACTGTTTGTCACATTGAGTTAATTTTGAAAAAGATAATCAGCGTTTTTAACCAAGCATTGCAATGAAATTCGCGAAATATTGCAATGGTTTTAACAGTTTTATTGAGTTTGTTGAAATATAAAGGTTGAATTTTATACGAAGATGCTAACAAAGTAGGAGGTTCATGCAAGAATAGTTATCAGTCAGTCCCGAGAACAATCGAAAAAATGAAAAAGAAGGCCTACATCATTGAAAAGGCTGTTTCAGCGGGAGGAATCACTCACTATCTTGGAAAAGAATATTATTATCATACTAGTTTGGTCAACACTTATCTAATACTTTTCATCCCAAAAATATTAATAGTGCCCTATATCAGGTGGAATCTGGAATTATAATTTTCAGCTAAAAGATGAGACTTTCCAAGCTCTTAAATTCCACTGAATGCACTGTTCAACTAAACATAGATATTTGGCAAATGAAAAAAGTGCGTGTGAATTGACTTACAAACCACTACGGTTTCTGTGAAACTAACTTAGACTAAGACTTCGTTAAAATATTAAACAACTTTTCCGGATAATTTCAAATCGGTTTTTAGTTTTTAACAAAGTTGTAGACAATTAAAATATCAATCAGATTCTCACATTTAGTGTTGTTCGAATGTCTAAAGCACCATCTAGGGACAGAAATATGAACTAGTTCTATTGTAAAATCTATGTTTTCACGAAAAAAACATTAAACAAAAACGACGGATTATTTTGATGTTGGTTTCAAATGAAAGGGGAAGCCCATTCTTTCATATCCTGAAGTTTCAGAGATGCTGAATTTGTTTGCATAAAGTAGTTAAAAAAAGACACCGTGAAATATTATTAGAATGTTCGAACGAAGAAAATGACGAAATTTCCCCTAAAACTTCTGATTTAGCAGGCAATTTGTAAATGCGCAGAAACGGTTCAACTTTTATTTTCTTGATCTGGCGTTTTGCTACTATTACCAGTTCTATGGCATCATGCTAACACAATTTTTAAATATATTCTATTAAAATGAAACTGTCGGAACCGACAGTATGAAGCAACAAGGTACTTTACGCTTGTCCGGACATGCCGTAGACTCAGGTGATTCGCATTTCTAATGCCAAAATATCTTGACTCCTACGGTAGCAGACAAAAAGTTAAGTCGCCGGTAAGCTCTAAGCTTGCATATATGATCCTTCCACGCTTTTCTAAACCTTCTCCCTTCAACTCCTTGCTCTCCCTTGAGTACTATGGCTCTTAATATTGAAAAAATATACTTCACCCGATCAGAAGGAAATAACACAATTATAACTCATGCTGATATTTTGTTACGAAAAAAATCCTATCAAATTTTGTTATAAAGTAGAAACCGTTAGGTGTTAAAATAACAAAAATTCTAACAAAAAAATCTCTACGAATATCACATTTATAACAAACGTTGATAGCAATATAACACGATCATAATAACGTGAGATAGCATAATTAAACCCAATATAGCGTGTATTACTTATTGTATAACATCAACGATTTTAGCGTGCGCGTCTAAAAATAGAATACGAGAAAAATAAAGCATACATTAGGGCACTTTTTGCTTGGGAGCAAAAAGCTTCATGCAGCAAAAGCTTTTATAGCATTGCCAAATGATTGCATACATGCTGGCTGATTTTTATAGTGATTATATGGACACGCAGATTATTATTTGTCGATATTGCCGCTTTGAACCTGGGTATTCCGAGTTTGATGGGAAAGTTTCCTGTATGAACCAACGACGTTGTTTTCGACTGATGTTTAATGTTAGCATAATATTCCACGCATCTATCAAGGGCAAAACGATTATAGATGCAGAAGATGTTTCCAGAACGCACACATTGAACTTTGCCAAAGCCTAAGGACTGTTTGTTTTCCTTGTATAATACGCTTTGTTTTCATACAGTTTTGCTCACTACTACAGCTGCCTATATTACGATAGACTGAATAGCTTTATAATATCTTTTCAGATTAGGAAAGTGGGGCTATTTTTAGAATCTAAATAGTGCGCTTCGGCGTTTCTCTTGCACGTTAACATGATTTACACGATTTTTAGAAATAATGTCGATGCGATATGGTAACATTTAGCGGATAATTTACCTACATTATTTTACGGAGAATACGACAAATGTTACTTATGATTCCGAATAGATTCAATGAAACATATACAGAGTTTTGAGGCTTGCATTTTGAGATTTCAAGTAAAGTCGCTTTTGGGGTTTTGTTATTAGCATTTTTAGTATGGGGAAGATTAAGCAAACCAGTACAATTATCTCACATCTAATAAATTCGCAGAAATACAATGTTTTACAATAGTTCAATCTATCAACTGAGAATATTATAACAGATAATCATAAAATTTGAGAAATTGTTGAGGATTCTTCGTTGTTATGAATTTTAGAATATTTCATGTTTTCTAAAATACATTTTCTTTTCTAAATTTTATTTAGTTTTAAGGAGTAAATTATTCAATACTTTGTTTACATTAAAGTTTTAAGCTATTTCAAGCACTATCTAAAACACATATTTAAATTGTAACAGCAAACAATAATACTAGCTGGGATGCGTATTTATTCAGAGATTTCTAGGCCATTTTGAAATATTGATAGCTTTATGCAGCATACTCACAAATATTAATCTTTCAACAATTTGAACAGGTCGTATTATTCCTTTTTTTAACTTTCTACATAATGAATCAAGTATCTTGATTATTACGAAAATTTGTTAGTTCGATGTTTTTTTAAGACGAATACAACAGAAACGTTAGTACACCCAAAACAAAAATCTCTTGCAATTATTGCAAGCGACAATCACTTGCAAATAATGTTAGCATCGCTTGCAATTTTGCAGTTAAAGCCGCTTGCAATTGTTGCAAGCATATAAAATCACTTCATCTCTCGCTATACGTACATACGTTTCTTCAACACACTGTCAAAGGATCACCACCACATTCACATGCCTATGCTGGTTGGTATAGCAACGCACGGCGAGTTTTTATTTTCCGTCTACTTTTTATTCATTCCTCACCAACATCATCAAACGCAGTTTTGTGGTTTATTCATTACACACAAGTCGGCATCAAATTTCGGATGTGACAATTGTAAGAGTTTTAACGTCCTGTTCTTATGTGTAAGGACAGATCAGTGCTTATAGTTAGCGCTATGATGCGGAAAGGTCTGAGTTCAAATCTGGTTGTTTGTTTTACTTTTTTCATTAATCGTGAAATCATCTAAGTGTTTATATATGGCTTTTATCCACTTATTACTATCTGGTAGTATGGTTGGGTGGATAAAGCATTACTCAGCGATCTGTTTGTGGAGGATTCATTTTTCAATGCCAACAGTCTTTTTTTCTAACGCATATTGGTCACCAATACACATACATCGCTAATACATAGGCAAAATTCGGTTTTTCTGTTTCTTGCATTGCATGCAAGGAAGCTTCTTGCAATTTTCGCACATTACCAGAACGCTTGCAATTTTCGCTCGTATTTATTGCATTAATGTAAGCGAATCTTACCGGGTACGTTTTGGGTGTACATATGCGCATTCAAAGGAATTGTCAGTTCATTGTAAATGTCAAACTGTCTTAGGTGGAATGAAAAGATACAACAATCTCAAACTCAAAAATTTTTATGTGGGAGTTTAAATAAAAAAAATACTTTGGTAATTCGGAGAAAGCACAAAATCAGATACCCACAAACTGGACAAGTTTCGGTTGTTTATGAAAACCCCGCATAAATTGGAGAAATCGGACTGAAGATCCTCGTAGATCCTCAAAATTCATAACGGTATTGTGGAAATCAGTATATATCAAACAGTTTTTTGAGTTCTGAAAATTCGTTTTCGCAATATGCACAATTAATTAAAATTATTTATAGAATCATTTGACTAAACCATAACAAATAGTTTAAAAAATGCTTTTTTATTTTAATCCGCGTTTCTTTATTTCATTTGGTGTGCTTGATACTTCCTGCATCTTCTTTAAAATAAGTTTTATACGAAAATTATATTCTTTAGAATAGCTTTTGATAATTTTGCGATTCCAAAACTTTTTGAATAAAAGTTTCAACATTGAAATCATAAGCCACATATTCGAAATTGCGTGTCAGATGAGTGTCTCAGAAAATAGGTAATCTCTTAATCAAAATGCAACCAAGTGGGTTAAACACCTTATTTTCAAGTTTTCCGCCTACTTGCATCTAAAACTTATCTATTCTCAAAATCGTGGAGCTTTGAATGTCCATGTGGAAAACGCAAATAAAAGGAAATCAATAAAAACTTCAAAAATTTGCTTTAAAAAGTTGAATAAATACGCATAAAAGGAGGTTTCAGCGTATTAGCAAAAAGACGGTCATTTGTGTAATATAATTCATTCATTCACAGTTGATCGATTGGTTTGTTTATTGGGGCTTTAACCAACTAGTCATTTGCCCGCTTTACAGTGTACAGTTAGCGTTCAAAGATAATTGTGAAAGAATATGTAATATATTATAACATCATTGTTATATGCGTACATTAAAATCATATTAGCAGTTCAATGATATCACCAGAAGATATAATCTTGATATAAGTTTGCTTGCCTTGCTGATAGGGATATCACAAAAATAACACAGTGAGTAATAAATATCAACATGAGATATAAATTTGATAGCTTTCTGTTAATAGAATTTCAGCATGTCTTTCTTCCGACACTTGGAAGGGAATACATTGCACTTAATTTCCTATTCCGGGAGAGTAAGTAAGGCGTAAGGTTAACTTTCTATGATGATTTCGGTTACACTTTCTAAGTCAATTCAACAAAGCTGTAGTTTCTGTTTGATTACATGTTCATTTTACCACAATTTGAGAAACCTAGTATTTTCGTAGTTCGAAGGGGTAATCCCGGGGGTACCTAGCGTCCATCGTATCTAGCGCTTTATTTGATCAATTTTGATATTAGTTCGGAATTCAGTTGCTAGGGCGGCGCTACTATCAACTTTGTAATGGAACGAGATAGAAAGATGTCTTCGGCAAAGTTGTATGTTAGGTAATTATAAGTTTTTCTTCTGAAGATACTAACCCTATAGGCCCTACAGGTTTTGAAATATGACGCATATTTGAAAACATAATGTGCAAGTAAAATTTTTAACCAAAACATCTCGAAACATACAGGACCTACAAAGATTGCATCTTAAGAGGATATATTTAAAATGATAGGATCTACAACTTTCTCGTTAACAGCGCCGCCCTTGCGACTGAATTATGAACTAGTATGCTTCAATCAAATAAAGCGCTAGGTGCCATACAGCAACTTTTCCGAACGAAAGATAATAATTGATTCCAGGCTTTTTAATTTTCCGACCACAATGTTCCGTTTTTCTACTGATGCCTTATTGCTCGTTCAACTTGCAATGTAGAGATATGACACTTGTATTGGAATTTTCGAAAAATTACGCAATATACTTGGGGAAAATTTAGACGATGTAACTAAATTATTACTAAATTATCAAAATTATCAAACAGTCACACGTCCCGGGTTACAAAGATAGAAAGTATAATTTGTAGCTACAATCAATGGATCAATTGTTGGAATTTGAAGTTGAAGGTTCTAGTTTGATGGCCCATTTCGATGTGTCTAGAAAATGTTCTGTTTTAATCATATTTAGCCCTTTCATGCTCAACTTTTTTCTAGCGCATGCAGGGTTTCAAAATTATTTTTCCTTGAAAACGGTAGGATCAAGAAACACGAAATACTTTTTTGCATAAAGATAGATGCTTTCCTCGCAATGCTAGAAGCTGCTCAGTTTTCACCTTTCAACGCTCAATGCAATTCTCCTAGAATTGCAATAGTCCAATTACGTGGAAAGCGTAGCCAAAGACAGTCTAAATTGATAAACTTTATCACTTTTCAATAATATTACAACATAACGAAGATGTATGAAAAATAATTTATCCTCGTCTACGTAAACTGTCGCTGGCAGCACTGCTTCATCGGAATCCAAATAGACTAATTGTAATAACTTCAGTTCACGAGCTGATCATTGAAACTGTTTACACTTAAATGAAAGGCAATAGTCACATTTATTACTCTTACTTGTTTTTGTGAGCAAATCTTGTAATAGCTGTTTAAAAACGTTGTTGTTCACAAACAACATGAGCATGAAGAATGTACATATACAACGCATATCTTTAAGAATTGGTTTTATCCATTAAAATAGCATTCATCCATTTTTTTGAAATATTTGGTCTTATGCAGAAACCAAGCTCCGCAGATTTTTAATTAATTAGATTATTCATAAAGAACTTCGTCCCACTATAAAAAGCGTCGTACTTATGATGAGGAAAAAAATAAAAAATATGCATTCTTGCCAGCTGGAACTGTTCCAGATCTTAAATACGCTTTGCTATCCCTGCGAAAACTAACGAAATTGGCTTGTCTATGTTTTACAGACTATGAATCATCACACTGAGATTTCAATCGCTTGAATGCACTTTTGCCAATGAGACAATTTCAATCCACCAAGACAAACCGAGAGATAAGCACGCTGCAGTACGTGAATATACATTTTAGGTCTGTATAATAAAATGAAAGAAATAAAAGGATAATAGCATTCAAACAAGTAGATTCTGCTTTCATCTTTTGTTCTGTAGTTGAAATCCAAGAAATATACACCTAGATATATTCTTGGTTGAAACGCTCCGTTGAGGAAGTACGGCTACAATGAAAAAAAGCGCGGGAATGAAGAATTATGTTCCAACAAAACCATCCTGCTGACGACAATGTGATGAAGGGAAAGCTACGTCGTGGAAGCGAAAATTGCGTTAACCTCTACAGCATGTCGGATGCATTTCTGCTTCATGTTGCGCACAACGAAACCCCAGAGCAAGATTTCTGGGTAGGCATCCCGTTGGATGGAACGAAAAATAAGTGCCAGCTGCTTTCTAGCTCGAAAATTTCTCCATCATAAGCAGGGAGTATCTTCCATTTTTGAACTCGAGAAAAAAAAAACTTTTGTTAGTGAACTAGACCTGCAAAAATACTGCTGATCCAACGCCCAAACATTCGCTCGAGAGAATAGGAATCTTGACCATCTCTTTGCACCAAGCTACAGGATAGACAAAATGAACTGACATCTAGATCTCGCCCTGCAGCGGAAATGTGTTCTCAATTTATCATCATTTTCTGCAGTATCGTGTTATACGATGTTCAACATTATCCTGAATTAACATATTCCCGTTTTAGCTTCCCACCATTCCACGCTTATCGAATCCATGAGTTGAATATTAGATGAGACGTCGTCGTCACTGGCAGGATTCTTTGGGCTCCACAAATAAAGGAAAATTGCAGCTTGCAGATAGGTACACTGGCGAAAGAAACCTGTAGCACGAAGTATCAAGAGCAATTCGTAAACCACGTATAACAAAATTTGACCTAGTTTCAAAATCTTTCTCCTTTAACTTTCACGGAACTGGAGTAGACTGGGTGGTCTGCTTTATAAGAACAGAAAAACGACTTTTTTGGCTTATATCATTTGATAAACTAGTTAAAAAATTGAATTTTTGAAGATAAAGGGTGTACGGAGTTAAATTAAAACATGTTATTACACTTTTTCAATGTTCGTTTTACTTAATTTCATAGCCATACCCAAACACACACACACACACTTAACACCGCTCATAAGGTATTGTTCAACGTTTGGGCTGTTTTGGGGGTTTTTGGGTTGAAATCCATTTTCTCACTTTTCTGTTTCCGATTTCACTTCCTAAGGAAGCTAGCTTCCAGAGTGCCCGGATCATGATAGCCTAATATTTCTGTCACACTCTGCACCGTCTTTCGAGTAATAGAACGAGACGCGGAGTCAGACGCATTTGGAAGCATTCTTTCAAGTACACCTGCCATTTGACCGTTCCGTTTGCCGTGAACGGGGTAATCCTCATTCCACATGAGCAAATTGCCTGCAAAACATGAATTTTTGGCAAATTTAGACATTTTCTGCTTTCTACTTTCCTCAGGGTCGTCAAACTTACGACGATCAGTGAAAAAAGATATCCAAGAAGTTGCTGGAAATCTGCGGTTGCATTCCGCATCTCGATTCGATAAAAATTCTACGAAATCGATTTTGTTTCGCATTATGGATTTTGATCCGAGCACGAAAGTTATGTTTTGATCGAGTTCGCTCGAAGAAGTACTAGATTATCGAAAAGCGTTTGCATTATGGACCCAAAAGAATCGAAGTCGAGAATGACTCGAGTCGAACGTATTGCTTGATAGTTTTATTAATGTTTATTAATGTTATTAATGTCGACTTCCATCGTACGAAATTATGATTCGGTGCATTTATTTCATATCATTCCTCAAATAGCCGTCTTTAGTTAACAGCCGGAATACTTAGAGGATAAAAAGTTACCAAAAGGGGTAAAAAAGTTCGCACACACTTTGAGCTAGTCGAATTTATATTTTCATTTGAGTTAAATGCAGAAATTTAGCTTATATAGCAAAAAACTTTGGATTCAATGCGATAACAGACAAGTTTGAATGCACTAATAACAGACAAATTTGGTTGCGGTTTTGGTACAACAATATGAAACCAACCATTGCTTTGCGACTTTTTCATGAACATTGTGAAAATTACTCAACATTCTCCTTAGGAAGTGTATCTAGTTCAATAAAAATTTGGAGAGAAAATTTAATTCCGCATCTAACGACTTATTTATATTCAAAATCGGTTGAAAAGAGCTATGATTTTTTTAAAAATTAGAAACTTGCTCGCATGAAGAACCCTTAACCCTCCGGCACTCGCGCCGTTGTATTTTGTGCAACCCATTCGCGCGAGTGGCGGAGGCAGAGGTAAAAATATTCAAATTCATTGAATGAAAATTGATCATATTCAGCCGCATTCATTTTCAATATTCAGTGATGCAGCTAAAAACGTCAAACGAACAAACTGCCCATTCATCAATACAGATTTTCATTCGTCTCCGATTATTACACGAAGCCGCCGTGCGGCAACGAATCGAACGCATCAAAGTAGGCCCTGGCACAATGTAAGCTATGATCATTGTTGTTTCATATGATTTTCCGGCATTTGAAAACATTTTCCTAGATAATTGGTGAAATGAATATATTGTACGATTTTCAACTGAATGAGTAACATGGTTATTTGAATGAATATTTTTTCTATTCACCGCGTGTCGCATCAGGTTAATTTTCAGTTGTAAAAAAAGAGCTTTGATTATTTTTAACTCTGGCCGGAGGGTTAAGGGGTTAGCAAGATATTGTCACGCGCTATAAAATTCTACAATTACGTCTTCCGTTATTTTTTTCCAATTTTAGCTTCAAAGTTCAAGCAAATACTTTGGACTGTATACGTAATCGAGCAAAAAAATCGATTTTTTAAAAACTTCATATGGGACTTCAAAGTTCATGCGAGCAAGTTTCCAAATAAAAAAAAAATGAATTAATAGCTCTGCCATTTTTCAACCGTTTTTGTTGATAAATACGTCATTAGATGCGGAATTAAATGTTCTTTAAAATTTTAACTTTTTAAATTTTAACTGTCACTTTTTAACAAAAATGTTATTTTCGTATTTTTCATGACAAAATAATAGTTGATTTCATATTGTTGTCTCAAAACCGCATAGTACTTTTAACAACAGACATAACGTTAAAAACCTGTTTTAATCCACCTAGAGGTGCAATTGTGCCTTTCTCATCTCTCCAAACTATGATTTAATAGCTGGTTCGTACGATATAACATTATGGAAATGTCTTTCATTCTTATTACACTTGGTAAGTATATATGCACCTTTTTGCATTCATCGCGGTATCGGTTTGAATCGGAGTTTTCTATGTGATCGCACTCCACAACCCGTAACTCCGGAGCCGGAAGTCGGATGGAGATGGAATTTAATATCAGTTTCCGGGGACGCAACACCTTTCATTTGAGACTAAGTTGATCAAATCGGTCTAGCCATTTTCGAGAAACCAATATAACCGTTATTCTCCTTTTTACATTCACCGCAGAATACGTTAGAATCGGAATTTGCTGCGTGATCGTACGTATCACCCTGTAATTCAGGAACCAGAACTCGGATCCACACAAAATTCAACGGCTGATGGACCTTTCATTTAAAATCAACTTTGTCAAAATCGGTTCAGAAAATTCCGAGAAACCGATGTGGACAAATCAACAAATTTTGTTTTGTAACCATACTCTTCAACTCGTAATCCGGAACAAGATGTCGGTTGAAAATGAAATTCAATAGCAACCTATGGGAATATTATACCTTTCATTTGAATCTTAGTTTGTAAAAATCCGATGTGGACATACATACATACATACATACATTCATACATACATACATACATACATACATACATACATATATACATACATATATACATACATACATACATACATACATACATACATACATACATACATACATACA
Source organism: Topomyia yanbarensis (assembly GCF_030247195.1). Classification (NCBI taxonomy): domain Eukaryota; kingdom Metazoa; phylum Arthropoda; class Insecta; order Diptera; family Culicidae; genus Topomyia; species Topomyia yanbarensis. Next base: position 368,904,094 of record NC_080671.1, on the reverse strand, counting down.
TACATACATACATACATACATATATACATACATACATACATACATACATACATACATACATACATACATACATACATACATACATACATACATACATACATACATACATACATACATACATACATACATACATACATACATACATACATACATACATACATACATACATACATACATACATACATACATACATACATACATACATACATACATACATACATACATACATACATACATACATACATACATACATACATACATACATACATACATACATACATACATACATACATACATACATACATACATACATACATACATACATACATACATACATACATACATACATACATACATACATACATACATACATACATACATACATACATACATACATACATACATACATACATACATACATACATACATACATACATACATACATACATACATACATACATACATACATACATACATACATACATACATACATACATACATACATACATACATACATACATACATACATACATACATACATACATACATACATACATACATACATACATACATACATACATACATACATACATACATACATACATACATACATACATACATACATACATACATACATACATACATACATACATACATACATACATACATACATACATACATACATACATACATACATACATACATACATACATACACACATACATACACACAGATATTTTGCGATCTCGGCGAACTGAGTCGAATTTTATGAGACTCGGCCCTCCGGGCCTCTGTTAAGAAGTCGGTTTTTGGAGTAATTGCATAACCTTTCTATATGAGAAAGGCAAAAGAATAATATTTAATTAGCTTAATCAGCATGAGTTCATTGTTATCTTCATGTGATTATATTTTGAAATGTTGGTGGAATGGGTTTGAAAGTGGAGGGAATGGGGGGTTAGTAGAGTGGGAGTGGAGGATGCGTCAGAAATCCTTCATCTTATTTCGGTATACGGGGTGGATCAAAGAAATGCGGGCGTGAGGGTGGTCCAAGCGGAGGGGAGTGATGAAGGAGGGAGGTGTAAGGGCAAGGCGGGGGGAGGGGCGGCGACGCAATACTCGACTACATATTTTGCCTTCCATTTGAGACTTGGTTTGAGAAAATCGGTTCAGTCATCACCGAAGAACTGATGTGACTTTAAATGTGGAATATGCCCGGAATACCGGACTTACGAAATCGTCTATAGAGGACAATACATCCAAAGAATGTTTGATTGGCAATCAGTGATCTAGATCTGCGATTAGAAGTAATTTGGTGACCATTTCAGTAGTTTTTAGCCTCTGAGGTATTATGATTGTACCGATTTATATGGGAAATTCCAGTGTATCCTTACTAACACCCTTGTAACTCCGAAAGCAAGAGTCAGAACCGAATGAAATTTAGCAGCAGTCAATGGTATTACTGTATCTTTCATTTGAAATCAAGTTTGTGAAAATCGGTAGAGAATTCGTTGGGGAATGGGTGTGATATTAGCTTAGGAACTTGGCGGGTTCCCCGGGGGCGTCATGAACCGTCATAGGTGGCCAATGTGGTCAAAGCTGCTTTGATTGATCATTAGTGATCCAGACCCGCAAACTAGAGTAAATTTATATCAATTTTAATATGTTTTACATCATTTGAACATCATGGTGGTACCTGTTTAAATGGGAATTTGCTGTGTGACCGCACTCTTCAACCCATAACTCCGGAACCGGAAGTCGGATCAACTAAAAATTCAATAGCAGCTTATGGGAGCGTTATACCTTTCAGATGAAACTAAGTTGCGAAAATCGGTTCAGCCATCTCTGAGAAAATTGTGTGAGTTTAAATGACACACACACATACACACATACATACACACACAGACATTTGCCGATCTCAACGAACTGAATCTAATGGTGTATGACACTCGGCCCTCCGGGCCTCGGTTAAAAAAATGGATTTTTACAGTGATTGCATAGCCTTTCTTTATATGAGAAAGGCAAAAAGGTAAATGGTACGTTACCCGTATGTAGTCAGGGATTTGTGCCTTGCCGTGTCTTTTCATCATTTCCTGAGTGGAAGGCAAGGAGAAGGAGGTGTGGGGAAGTAGAATTGGAAGGGTGGGAAAAATAACAGCACAAAAACAAAAACAAACTGCAGATAAGTTAATCTCACAAATAATTCAACTCGCCTGCGAGTAAGCCTAAAGCGTTTTACCACGTTGGTTAAGAAACTAGCTTTGACTAGCTACGTTCGAAAACTCGAAATCGCAATTACGCTACTGCTGGGCAGTTGCACGTCAGATGGTTCCGTAGTCGGATTCACAAAGATCACATGAAAAAACTCAGCGCGCTTAATAGTTGCCATGTGATAATTGAGTTTGCAGTGGCCGGTTAAAGCCTTGGTCAGCATTGAGCTTCGAAAAATGTTGGAGATTTTTCGAAATCATTGGGCACGGTTGTTCTAAAAACGCCTTTGTTTGGCGACACGTTTATAGATTTCTCTAATAATAACGGTGCTCGGAAGAAACCTTGGACCGTATTTTTCCCTTATCCAACTTGTCGAAATTATCAGGGCGGGCTAAGAACCAACGAAATCAATCGCTAAACATCCCCTGGCCAATTTGTCAGCCCATTCATTTCCAGTAATACCGGAATGTCCGGGCACCCAGACAAGGTTGATAGTGTTGACAATGCTTAGTTCTTCGATTTGGGTTCGGCTCGCGATGACTAGCTTTGACTAGCTAAGAGCCTTCATTGCAGCCAGACCGTCGGAGCAGAAGTTTATAACTTTGCTGGACAAACTCAGTTGAAGGGCCGATTGTACTCCGCATATAATATAGTGAGTGAGATTGTTCCCATCTCATTTCACGACAGTAGGCACCAGCACCAGCACGTCCTTCCATCAGAGAACCAGTGGCAGAGAACCGTCAGTATAACAGACCACATGCGTTTGTTGTTGTCTTTCCATATAGCCAGACAACCACTCCTCTCGAGAGGTAATCTTCTCATGGAATGTCTTGTAAGGAAAACTATACATGTGAGTGTAATATCGATGGGAGCAAGTAGCACTTCATGCAACACTTTGTGACCACAATCGTGCATGACTGGTAGCAAGATCAACATGGTTACTGTTCCAAAGCCCAGTAACCTGCAGTATGTATGCACATAGTGCTTCTTGTTTAAAGTGTATGTGTAATGGTTTCATATTTAGAAGTACCTCAGGGGCAGGAGTTGGAGTTGTGGTGAAAGCACCAACATCTCCACCTCCTCACCTCTCGCCTGTTATCGTCAGGACAACGCCACCTGCAAAGCCGACTCCCCTGGGCAGTTTCAGTGTTAACACTCCGTTGTACATTATATTCCAGAGCGTTGGAACAAGTATGGCGTCCTGAGGTACTCGCGCCGTGACCGTAATCAACATCTCCTCCAGTAGCCCTTCAGAATCTTGCACAGACAGTGCAGGTCCCGCATTCTGTGCAGCGCTACGGCGATTGCCACCCAGTTGACACTATCGACCGCGTTCTTCACGTTGATCGTTACCACGGTGCAGTAGCGATTATCTCTTCTCCTTTGCTTCGATGCTTTCGCCGCGCTCGCGATGACTGTGCGGATGGCGTCCACCGTTGATATCCTTTTCCGGAACCCGAACTGCCTCTGCGATGGCCCGTTCTCACTTTCAGCGTAGGTCGTCAGCTTGTTGAGGATGACCCTTTCCAGAAGATTACCAAGAGTATCCAGCAGGCACATAGGCTGATACGATGCTGGATCTCCTGGCGACTTCCATGGTTTTGGCAGCAACATTAGCTTCTGGATCTTCCATCTATGCGAGAAGTAGTCATCGTCCAGGTATTTCTGTAGAACTATCCTAAACATGTCCTGAAACACCAGGAGCGTAGTCTTAAATGCCACCTTGCGGTCCGGGAGCTTCGCTTTCAGCCCTTTTGCCACTATAAAGAGCTCGGAAAAGGCCCTCCACGATAGTTTTCAGTTTGTCGGCGCACATTTTGTCGTTGGACCCTTAATCCTGGCTAACATGACATGGTAAGCATTGCCCCAGAGGTTAGCGTCTATTGCACAGATCCTTGTAGCAGGTGGACTTGCTTAGCACTACCTCGCATTTAAAAGCGGCACTGGCCGCCTGGAATGTTACCTTACAGTCTTCTCTGGCTGCCTTACATTTTGCTCTCTGAACGCGTCTTCTGTCTTTTAGCCAGGCACCCCGGAGGATGCTGAGGCTTTCGTTGCACCAATACGCTGGACGCCGGCTCGGCTCCATTTTACTCGGCATAAATACGTCACACGCCCTTGCTAATATTTCCACCAGCTCATCGGCATTCGGAATTGGAGTGAGGCTGTCAGTACGAAGTGCTTCCACAAAAAGGTCCTTGTTGAAGTCCTTTATTTCATGCTTCCGCTCGCCCGTCCTCACTCTCCGCGTTACAATACAATTCCACTGACCAATGGTGTAGTGGATCGTTTAGTGATCGCTTTGTGTGTACTGCTCACTAAGTCGCCACTTTACGTTACCCTTCAGCGAAGGATTACAAAAGGTTATGTCCATGATGGATTCCCGACCGTCTTTACGGAATGTGCCAGCGGAACACAGTTATAAATCCAGCTTCGCCAGGGTTTTTTAACAAGCTGTAACATATTGTGCTGGCCAGCCTGCTACCCCACATCACTGCCCAAGCGTTAAAGTCTCCTCCTATAACAACCAACGATCGTCCAACTACCGAGTCGGTTAGTGTGTCCAGTATCCGATTGTACTGTTCTGGTGTCTAACGTGGGGGAGAATAACAAATGAACACGTCGTTGATCGCCAGACGAAGCGTTCGTGTTCCAGCACCCAGTTATCCTTATCGGGAGGAAAACGATACCGCTCTGCAATAATTGCAACGTCGCACTTCGTTTCTGTTGTTGACTGCGACAACAGTTGTTGTGCAATGTCGCGATGATTGATATTAAGCTGGGTTATTTCCATCATTGTTGGCCTGCCTTCGCCTTTTTGTACGCAGGGTATTTGCAGACGCCCGTCGTGTTGTCGTTTCCGTCCTCCGGTTTGCAGATCATGCATCATGGTTGCTTCGTGCAGTCTCTAGCAACGTGCCTATTTTCTTCTCATTTCCTTGCAGTTCCTGTTCGGGCCTTTGCAGTTCCTTGCTTGATGTCCGAGAACCAAGCACTTGAGGCATCGCTTCATCTGCTTGATAACTCGCGGAGCAACTCTCAGCGAGCACGCCGACCATCCGACTGTTATCTTGCCGGTCTCCGTCAGCTTGTTGGCAACGGCTACCGGTAGTCGAATCGCCACCGTTTGAGTGGTTCCATATGACTTCCAAATCCGAATAGTCGCCGGTACGTCCAGTTTGCACTGCTCGATCAATGCACCCTGCAGTCCTTCTACGGTTGTTATCTTGCATTCGCTTACGGTTTCCTGCGTCCGAGCTCTCTCGTTCACTTCGCTGCCCAGGGATTAAGCAACGAGCTCGCGGTAGATCAAGCTCTTGACGGAAGGATCCTTCTTCAGCTCCAAGATCATTTCGCCTTTATGAATGCGTTTTGTTTTAAGGGGTTATATATGTTGAGATGCGGGAAAAAGGGTAAAGTTTGAATTTTTATAAAGGTATGTAGCCATATTTTTATGAAATACTTGTTATACGTTTAGCGCAGTGCAATGTACACTTTGCAAAATCCACTTGAGGATATAAAAAAATATTAATAATTGTCGAAGCTATAGCAATTTCCGCAAAGCGCGTTTTTTTTCAAAGAGGTTTGCCGTGACTACGATTCCAGTCCAACAGCTCAACAGAAACCATCAAACTAAAAAAATTAATGGTATATGTACCTGTGGTGTCCTTTAACGATCGATTAAAAAAAATTCTTCTTTTTGGAAAAGGGGATGATTTTTCCAAAAAAATCACTATTTTCACCTGAAAAAAAATTATTAAAAAAATCATTGAAGGACACGGCAGTTAAATTACGAACAAATAAAAAAAAAAGTTTTGAGATCGGTTGAAAACTTTTCCGGCAAACGTACTCAAGGACGCTTTTGGGAAACATGATTTCGAGATAATCGCGTTTAAAGTTTCAAGTATAAGCAACACCTCCATAAAGGAGCAAGATGAAAAACGCTACAACTTTGCGTCAGCTGCTCCGATCTCTATAAAAATTTGAGGTAACATTCTTAAGAACCTTAAGAGCTTTACGATAGAAGAGTAAAAAAAAATCGATTTTTTGGCCGACCTCAGCATATAAGGAGTTATAAAGACGTTTTCTCCCAGCTCCTTCAGCTCTGGGTCATTTCTTACTTTCTCAAGAAGAGCGGCGTAGGACGTCGTATTGATCGCTTCGATGATCAGTGCATCGCCATTGTACCTCTCTCGAGAAGGGTTCTGTTACTCATTCTTCTCTTGTTCCCTCTTCTTTTCTTTTTTTTTTGCTTCCGACGATGAATCAGCCACGGTTTTTCCCAATGTTCTTCTGGTCGCTGGTGTCCTCCAGTTAGCTCTTTTGCATTTTCGGGTCCTCTTACTCCCCCGGCGTGTCTCTTACTTTTTTCTCCAAGCGAGTATTGTGGTGACTATTCGACGTCGCCTCAGTTTCTGCCGTCGCGTATTCTGCGGCTTCCATCAGAGCTTTTTACGCTGATTCAGCTCTCATCAAGAGCGTTTTCTGCTCGCGTTCAGCAGCTGTTACGGGTGATTTAATACTCGTCACTAGCTGCTTAAACTTTGCGTGCACATTGTGCTTATCCTTCATGAACTCATAGAGCTCGTCGAACTTTTTCCTCCTCCTTCTCAAATACAACTTCCCAAGATGTGAGTCATTCTGGGTGTTGTCACTATCTGATTTCGGGGTGAACACTTGTTTCAGTAACCCCATCTCACGTTGGTTTCCTCATGGCTCACTCTGTACCAAGCCGCTGCTGTTACTCGCAAGATGGCGTAACCAGTGATCTCTGCAGCTTACACTTGCAGCTTGCAGCTTACTCTGCTCTTTGCAAACGCAATCGTGTCCTACTTTGCTCCGGTTGTCTCTCCAATCTCATTTGTTTTTTTTATGTAACCACCATGCTGGTTCCAACTCCGGGCCGATATCTCCACTCGTTGTACGGATTGGCCTCTTGTGATCCCATGGTTATCTATGCGAGCAGGGAGGTCATGCTAGGGTTGACACTTTCCTTCACGGCGAGTAGTGTTCTTTGGCGCGTCAGCGTAAGATCGTTAATGGGCCATCCGAACCTAGTACCCCCAACTAAATGGTGACGAGTTTTGAACGTACCCGGAGTCCAGCTAAGATTTTGACGGGACGGAGGCAGCTGTGCTGTTACCCTATTCGCCATTTCAAGTCGGTGTCATCCTTCCCTACTCAGAGAGTAGAACAGCACGCATGTCAGCCCAAAGCCGTCCTGTTCATTGACGTTCCCCATGACCAGGATGCCATAATCATGATATTGCTGGCGTCGATCCTGAAGTGTCGGTTGGCAATCCGGTTAGGCTAGAGTTCTTTTATAGCTAAGATCTTTGAACTTTTTATGATCGAGCTTCTGGTTCCGGAGTTACAGTTACAGCAAATTCTTACATAAACTTGTACCCCATATCAAAATGATGCAAAACTTATTGAAATGGGTGCAACATTATTTGAATTCGCCAGTCTAGATCAATATTGACTAACCAAAGTCGCTTTGATCAAATTGGTCACATACGACAGTTCTTGAAGCCATATAAGCAGGAACTGAAAAATGCTCACAGGGGGTACGAAAATTTCGAAATCGAATTTGTATTTTTACTGCCAAATGTCTTTAAAATGCATGTAACGTCGAAATTTGATGCAATCTTAAAAAAAAAATTTTTTTTGACGGAAATTGACTTTTCTGGACTTTGGCCTATCTCATATAAAAAGGTTATGCAAAGTTAAAGTAGGTTTTCTGTACAGGAGCGTAGCTAGGGGTATGTGGTGAGGGTTTGACATGCCCCCCCCCCTTCCAACGTTGTGCTGAATATGTAATAGACATTTCCACCATTATATTGAACATATAACAAGCCATGGAATCGTAGCTTGGTCAAATGAGAAAGACACGGTTGCACTGGTAGATGATTAAAATAGGTTCTAGTTCTAGTTTTTGAACCTCTCTATGATCGGCTTACTTGATTTTGATAAAATTTTAAAGGTCAGAATTTCCCGAAGACAATCTCTATCACCATCGATCCACCGTACGCATCAGAGCTGAGCTACCGTAAACCGGGGTGAGTTTGATCGTCGGGGTGACTTTGATAACTCGAAACTTTTTTCGTATATTGCTTATTTAGCCCGAATAGTTTACAGAATCATTTAAATTTACTCTTAACTTATAAAATGCTGATTTGATATACTTTTTGAGTAAATTGTTCGATTTTTGGGTATAAAAGCTACCAAAAACCGTAATCTTATTTTTGCGAAGCTTCGTAAAGTGTTTATTTTTTTTTAAACAAATAATTCTTAGATTGCAGCAGGAGCATTAAATTCCCAGTGAGCTTTTATTTTTCTTTATAGTCGGATGGGTCAAATTTATTTTTACGTGTTTGCTTATTTTCAAGAATTTTTTTGTGAAACTAACTGGTAATTAATTCAAATTATTTCAAGCCAAAATTCGCAATATTTTTTATATACAATACTCCAACGTGTTAAAATGGATGTAACTCTTTCGACATTGATAAACCACTGAAATAAAACAAACTTTGCAGTTGAAATTTTTTTAAGATTCTTTTATTCTAGTTGGACTCGAGTTATACGAATTTCGATCACTTGAATTGTACAGCATTTTGAAACACTTTGTACAATATCAATTGACACCTATTTAGCAATGAGTATCTTTTCAGATTCAGTCTTAACAAACATTTGAATCAAATCCATTGACAGTAAGAACTTAGTGTGGGTAAACAAATTATCAAAGTCACCCCGGAACACGAAAACGGATTTCCAAATTTTTTATCACTTTATGGGCAACTAAGGCCGAGGGTGGCGGCTAACGGGTTTCATGCAACCTTGACCTGACGGACGAAGTTATGGTGCCTTAAACACAGGCAACGCAGAACCGAGGCCATCATCGAAATGATAATTTCTGTGTTTGAGCTCCCCCCGCTTGCCAGACGAATACCTGTAATTATTGCATGTGACGTTCTATGTATAATTCTAATTGAGAGTCCTGTGGTGGTGTGTGCGTGGAAGGTGTGAGTTTTAGCGTTCGAGTTCCGGGTGCATATCTGTCTGGGTTGGCGTGGGTGTTCACCAATTGCGTAATCGCGTGTGATCGCGAAGGACACGGTCGTTCGTATGTTAACGTGTCTATCGTTTGCGGTAGCGTTTATGTACTTTCTCGTGCATATATACGATATCCTTGAATGATCGCGCGCGGACCGTGAATCTGATGTTTAATTTTTAGTGTATGGTAGAAGTGCTAGAAGTGAGCCAGTTTTCCCATATTATTAGAGTTCCCAATCATGTCGCCATGGAACGTGTTGTCTAGTGTCTTTTTTAATGGTCCAACTGAAGGCTGGAATGACCGGCTGCTATGACCGAGGGTAGAGACTTCTGGACGTGACCGATTCATGCTTGCGTGAGCGTCGGGTTGATGCTTGAGACCGCGTGAGTTTATTTATATATGCTAAAACGTTCACTTAATTACGGGGGTGTTTGAATGTTGACGAGATCGGAGGCGTTCGTGTTTGTGGCTAGGTTTATGTTATCGTGAAGGCCACGTTTGTACGTTTGGAATGAAAGAGATTGTGGGTATAAATGAGAGAATAAGCAATTTATTAGGTTAGTAAGTGTTAGAATGAATCCAAGATATAGTAATAAAAGAGAAAATAACATGCCGAATAAAGAAAAAAAGAAAGAAATTAAGTAGAAGCGAAATTAATCGGTAATATTTTTGGTACACATGAGTAGTGGAAAAGCAAACTATAAAAGTACAAAAACCAGACTATTGAATTAGGAGAAGAGAACACATGTAACATGCAATAAAATTACTTGGAATCGTCTAAATGCTAGAAAATGATATATATTTAACAATTGCATACCGTTAGAAGTTTTTCATGCTATGCTGACCGGGAATGGATGATTGACGTGCGTCGGTAAATTAATCGTACCTTAATTTATCTAATCCGATCTTCCCGAATGAATCAAATCGAATGAACGAATTGAACACCAGTTAAAAGTGACCAACGAATCTCAAGAAGAATTACCCATTATTCTATCATATAAGCCAATTCTGCATCCGTTCCCTGACCCATCTGTCACAAATACTCAGACGAATACATACACAAGTACGACTAGTACATAACAGTTGTACACTAGTACCAAAAACTACAATTATTACAACACAACACAACACAACTATAGGGTTTAACTGTTAAATTTTTAATGCGCCTGTGCATTTTGACGAGGCCGACCGAGTGCGAAGTCGCACTCACAAACACTGCCATTAAGCTGTTGAACAATGTCTGCAAACACAGCCCACAGAAAAAGTCAATCAACGGTGACCCGCCAATCGGCCACACCGGTGTGCACAGGCTTTTGTTAGATTGGGCTGGTGCAGAGTATGATAAAACATAAAACACAAAAAAGGCCCATAAGCCTTCTCGGTCTCCTCGATGCACCACTATACGAATACGAAATCGGACTTCAAATTGAAATCATTTTTGGAAAAATAGTTATAAACGGACAATTTCAGGTAAAACCATCCAATCTTGTTCTCCATACATCAGTAAATGATTTGAAAAAATTAAGCTTGAAAAAATGTGTTGTGTCTAAAAACATGTAATGATTAATTCGAAAAGTTATCAATGTCACCACGCTTTATGATAATTAATAAAACATATTATGCTATCTAATTTGTCTCCTTGCTTTTGGATCACTCTGGCTTAAAACTGAATTGGGATACCTGTTGGTCTTTTTCGTTATACGAATCAATTCGGTCTCCATCCTGGGAAAAATCAAGCTCCTTTACCCTTCTGATCGCATTCTCGGAGTCGACAGGTTTCAACTTGAGCAAATTTTGAATGCTCAAATGTTCAAAAATAGGCGCAACTTGAAACGAATAGTCCATCTTAGGATCCGGTACGTAACCAGATCGCTCCATGTAGGGAAAAACGTTTGGATTCAAAATTGGATCTTCCAGCGGTTTCCCATAGGTTTCAATCGCTTCTGTACGACGACGCTCACTGGCTTCTTGCAGTATGCGACTCTTGAATTTGATTACCCGCTCGCCGCCTCTCAAAACTTGAGCCGTAGTGAAACTAACTTCCCGTTGGAGGTCCGGTGGAATCCGGAATTGGTACCCCGTTGGAATGGGGACATCCGGATTAAGTGCGGCCCACTTTACTGGACTACCCAGCAGTCCAATGTACTGCCCGTTGAGTGACCACATACGAATCGTTCGGTCACTGCTGGCGCTGCAGTTGGAAATTATAGAAAAAATTGCGAAGACTGTGCATTAATTAATAATTACCTTACTAGAACCTTGGTAGATTCCATGTAAACTAGAGCAGTGATACAGTTTCGGTGAGCTTGATATGAATTTAAGAGCCATGGGTCTGCTTGGTGTGTCACCGAACGTTTTGCTCGACCAGGTATCACATCTTCATGCAAGAAGGAAAATTGTAGTCTCAATGCAGCTCGATTGATTTTAGACTGTTTTGCTTCCGGAATGCTGAAATTGCATGTTTTAAATTCAATTTTCAAACTGCTACTATGTGTAGCCTACAAATAGTTTTCAATTAACCAAATCTTCACATATCCTAGATAAGATCCAGTGAAAAGGAAGCGGTTCTGCGCGTCCGTTGTCATTGTAACTACTCGATCGCCCGCCATGTGGCTGGTTCTGAAGGATCCCAGGAAACCTCCATCCGGATGGTGTGAGTAAACCTGTATAATTCCCGTGTCCAACGACGCCATCAGTGTACCATATTCCGGATGCATTAGGCGCTTTTCCAAAAATAGCATCGTGTTAATAGTTAGTTGTCTCAACTGTTCCACCGTTACCGGCATCTCAATCTTAGTCAATCTACGGTGTTTCCAGTGTTCCTGTGGCAGAAAAATTGACGTTCGAGTTGTTCTTCGTGGTGGATGCGGTTTAATCTGGCGGCGGAAATTAACTGGAATTTTAATGGTAGGTTTGGCAGCGTCGAATCTGCGATATGGTTGTCCTGTTTGCAGCATCCAGAAGATCAGTTCTCCCGTATAGCTACAGGTGGCCACTGCCCTCGGCTCACTATGAGTTACTGCTGCACCAAGAATGTCATCCGAGTGGAGCTTTTGCCACTCTACGTTACTAGGGAAGTCCATTCCGGATTGACCAACAGGGAACTCGCAAACGACGCAATTCCAACCCATTGCCAGAATACTGGTAGGTTCCCAGAATACGGCGGTTACTTCACAATCTGGCTCGATGCTCATAGAGCTCATGAGAGAGCCACTGTTAAAGTTCCAGATTTTCATCGTGCCATCGCGAGCACCAGTCAGCAGCAGTTGTAATTTTGGATCGAAACAGGCAGTAGTTATTTGGACTTTTTCCTGTAATCCGTTAACGATTTGGGTGTGTGCGTTTGTTATCACGGTCAGTTTTCGGTTAACCGTGTGATCCCACACGATTATGAAACTGTCTAGGCCACAACTGATCACAACTTTGAACAGTGGATTATATAAAAGAACTGAAATCGGTTGGGTGTGGCTCTCACCGTCGGTAACCTCCAGCGGAATTTTAGGACAACATGTTGCAGACAACACTTTGTTGGCACCAACAAGTAGCTCTCGGCTTGCTTCGCTGTACAACGCGCATGCCGGAACTGTTTTATACAAATTAGTCGCAAAACCACTATACGTTTGAATTAATACTCTGTTTAGCATATCCCAAATCTTAACAATCTTTTTTTGGTCCATGCTGTATATCTTCAGAGCTTCATCCTGCAGGAAAAGAAATACGACTCCTGCATTATGCCCGGGAAGCACCACTGTTGGTTTCTCTGGTCGACGGCTGTCCCACAATCTTAGCTGTCCATCAGGACCTCCAGTAACCAGCAAGTCCTTCAAGTGTTCGAACGCAAAGCAAGCGACACCTTTCGGAACTTTGAACTCTGTCCTTTTGTCATGATTGACCCAGTGTTGAATTACCAGCGACTTTTGCAGTTTATTTCGCTGATTATGCGGAACCAGTGGGTTGTTTTCAGAACATGCCAAAACACAGTTGGTTGCCTCAACAAACATAACTTGTTGCACAACATCCGGTAGCAAACGACCATAATCTATGCAAAGCATCTGTGGACAGTGACCGCTCATCAGATCGCGAAAGCTCATCCTAGTAATAGCGGAACCGGCATCGAACTTGAACGGTTCCTTTTTCTCCGGATAAAACTCAATAATCCGCACGAAACCGATGAAGTCCCCCAGTATCAGCTTGCTTCTGGAATTCGGTGCAAAGTGATAGAATAGAGCGTTAATTGCGTGCGGAATTCTATTCACGATGGTTTTCAGGGTAAACCCAGATGCGATGATGTCATAAAAGCGAAGTTCACATTCCAGACAAGCTACGCAGAAGTTATATTGATCGGGAAGAACGGCCGTGTCCAGGATCATCGTTTTGGCTCGTTTCAAGTCAACTGAAATGGCAAAGTATACAATGCGAAGTTGCATATTTTATGAAATTCCGCATACCGCTGAAAGCCTTGCCAGTTTTTTCATGCTTCCAATCCCGCTTCCAGAAATTAATAACTGCTTCACGAGTTGACGTAATCCATGACCCTTGAGACCAATTTACTGTACCTTCCTAGAAAGTGAACTGTTGCTGTCATTTGAAATAAATTATTTTCAGGGAAAATTCGAACATACATACGATACGAATGGACTGTACTCTATTTTGGTCACTGGATAGGTTTGTCGCCCAAGTTTCAAACCCAAATCGGAAGAAATGGGTAGGTCCAATGATTCTTGTACCGCCAGTGGATCGTCGTTTTGAAATCCAAGGATAAGGTAGCTAATCAGTTCATCCCATTGACAGAAATTGTCCTGATCGGTATTGATTTTCATAAACAAGGCCTCGAAATCCTCATCTTTGAATTGCACTCCGGTTAGGTTGTGCAGTTCCGAGCGCAGCTCCTCCGGTAGTAACTGCTTACGCTCGATGAATACTTCCCGCAAATACTCGATATCTTCCTGGGAGAGATGCCGGTGTAGGAGTTGCGGATTTGAATAGTCTTTTACGCTGGTACTGAGAGCTACTGCTGAGAAGTCCATTTTTTTCAGGGACTCAAAGATGAAGCGCAGCCAAAGAGATTGGTTGCTATGATGGATGATTTTTGTTGCATTACTACAATATTCTGAAACAGCTCGACGACAGCATTAATAAGGTCAACGCGTTGAAGGTCCAAAAAGGAGCTATCTGCGATGCTTCTGCCTCCAAGCCGGAACATAAAGTAGAAAACTGGATGCTGGATTATCGCCAAGGTGGGTAGCAGACGAATAATAAACTCACGTGTCCATAAAAGCTCGGCCATAAGGTGCCGTTATATAAGTCTAAGCCAACAAATCCGATGCGAGTGACGGTGAAGTTTCGGGTCCCACCGAGTAGATGAAGTTGCAACAGTCTTCAAATGTGCGGAGAAGGAAACGGGCTGGGGTGTATCGTTGATCGTATCACAAGAGATCAGCTAGCTGCTCGCAAAGCGGTTTCTCAGAACCTTTTTAATTTCAAAGAGGAAGCAGAAGTTTGGCCGCTGTTTATCATCAGCTTGAAGTACACGACTGCTGTGGGTTTTCAAACCTTGAGAATTTGAAGCGTTGGTAGGACTGTCTACAGGGTGACGCACTTGAGGCGATCAGGAGTTGGCTAGTGCTGCCGGATTCTGTTCCGGATGTGATCGGGGATCTTCGTAATCTGTTCGAGAAACCGGTGAAGTTGCTCAGAGCGTTGCTGTCGAAGGTGAGGAATATGCCATCACCGAGAGCTGATCGATTGGAGACGTTCATCAGCTTCGGGATAACGGAGAAGAAGTTATGCGACCATCGTGAAGTGTCAGGACTATGCGGCCGCCTGAATAACCCGATGATGGTGAAAGAGTTTGTTGACAAGTTGCCACCGAGCTAAAAATTTGATTGACATCGTTTCGAATGTGTCGGAGGTGACGGAACTCTCGCGAATGGGAGAAGGAAATTACCGAAAGAAGGAGTTCTTCCATCTTTATGGCGCGGACCAGATGGATTCTGGTGAAGTTAGAAGAGAGACGGTAACAGTAACGTGTTGGATAAGTAAACGAACGGATCATCTCATCAGGTGCTGTGAGGAGTTCAAGTGTATGAACATTGCCGCCAGGTTGATGCATCTCGAAGATTTGATGTTTGATGCGAATCTGTCGTGGACAGAGCCGCGTACTACAACCGATAGCAGCTACGGGAGTACGTGTGGTGATACAGCAAAGCAAGTGCGAGAAGGCGGAACTGTGGTTGATGAAGATGGCACAGGTGGAGTGTTCATCGATAAATTGGAAGTACTGACTAGGAACAAGGATCGGCCGGTGAGCCAATGGCTGGCGATCGGGAAGTCCAGTCCCCTTTACAAACTTACTCCGCTGATTGATAAATACGGACTGATTCGAATGGAGGGCAGAGCTGTTGTCATTCGATCTACGTTTTCCATCGATCCTGCCACATCAGTATAGGATCACGCAGCTGATGGTTCAACAGCTGTATGTTCAACATTACCGCGAGGAGAGCGGTCACGGATATCGACAGGCGATGAAGAACGAGCTGAAGCAGCTGTTGTACATTCCGCAACATGACGCTGTAGTCCGGAAGGTGGCGTCATCTTGCGTATGGTGTAAGGTTTATCGAAGTCGGCCTTGAGTGCCACGAATGGCTCCGCTACCAGTGCAGTGGCTATCACCGAATCTTCGCCACTTTAGTTACACGGGTGTGAGTTATTTGGACCCATTTGATGTTACTTTACTACGCCGAACGGAGAAGAGATGGATCGAACTATTCACCTGATTGGTAACCCGCACAGTGCACCTGGAGGTCGCTCACGGATTGATTACGAAGTCGTTCTCGATGGTGATTCACCGGTTCATTGGTCGCCGAGGTTGGACGAGTGAGTTGCTGTCCGATAATGGGACGAACATCCTAGGGGTCAGTAAGGAACTGGTAGAAGCTACCCGAGAAATAGGAAAAGATTGTGCGGATCAGCTGACAGTGCGAGAATGAAGTGGACGTTTAATCCATCCTTGGCTCCTCACATGGGAGGAGTGCGTCTCGTTCGGTCGGTTAAAGAGGCATTTGTGGCACTTGATGATGGGAGGCGGTTGACGGACGAAATTCTGCAGACGGTAGTTGTTGAGGCGAAATATATGATAAACTCTCGTCCGCTAACGTACGTGTCAGTCTGATGAAGTGGAGCAACTGACTCAAAACCACATTTTTCGGAGGCTCTCCCCGAATCAGCCTAGCGTGAATCTACCCTCACCTCATCTAGCAGTAGCGCTTCAAGGTGCGTTTCAGCGTTCGTAGCACTTAGCCAGCATTTTGTGAGAACATTGGGTCAAGAAGTACGTTCCTTCGCTGAGCCAGAGGACAAAGTGGTTCGTTGAATCGACACCGTTAAGAGTAGGTGACTTGGTTTACATAGTTTACATCGGAAGTGTTGGATCCGCGAAGTGATAGAGGTCGTCGAGTCCGGCGATGGACAAATTCGCCAGGCCAATGTGAGTAAACCCACAATTCACACGCCCTTTCCTTTTCTTTCTTGTTAAAGCTATGGTGTCTTAGGTAAAAAAATTGCATGGCATCTAGCGCTTTATTTGATCATTTCAGATTAGTTCGGAATTCAGTCGCTAGGGCGGAGCTGGTATTAATCTATCGATAGAATGAAATAGAAAGATGGTGTCTACGACAAAATTGTATGTCAGGTAATTATAAGTATATCTTCTGAGGATACTTAGTTTATAAGCATAAGCATAAGCATAAGCATAAGAGATCGCCCGTAGTTGCTACTCCGTTATTGACCAGAACCAAATTAGGTTGCAAAATGTTGATTGGAACAACATGCTTGGGAATAACATGATGAGCCACATTGTACAATCTATTCCGATCCCTGCATGCTGATCAATACCAACGCCGGCTACGTCCGAATGCAGATCTTCTGGGAAAGGAAGGAATGTTAGTTCGATACATGTTGCTACTAGAGACCGAGGAATCCTCTGCATCTCCACATGTATCACGGGAAGGGGAGAGTTGTTAGTGAGTGTGCCAATAGCGTTATCATGTAATAATTGCTCTGGGCAGCCGGCTGCCGAGAATTTGGGAAATTTATCATTTGTTGTATTAATACGATTAGCAAAATAAGCAACTTGAACTCCGGATAGCCGGCTATAAGAAGCACTGCTTATATTTTTTAATAATATTCAATCACGCGACGAATTTATTCGTGGTTTCTATCGTGTCGGTGCTGATTTTACCCGGCGATCGTTTGAATAAAATGAGGAATCTTATACCGAAGGTTCATCAGACTCTTCCATAGATGTCGCGGAGTTGGTAGTTTGGAAGGAAATAAGGTCTAGGATTCGCTCCAAGCAAGCGATGCGACCTGTAAAGCATAGTTTATTAGGGATCATCCATAAATGACGTAGCATTTTTTGAGCAATTTTTACCAGCCCCCTCCACCATCGTAGCATTTCGTCACAAACCTCTAAATACTCCCTGGTAATTACGTAGCTTGACGGTAACTCTCCCCCCCCCCTGTCCCCGTGATTTTTTTTTAAATAAAAACCGATGTTAGTCATTCCCCTTTGAAAAAGCTACATAGCCTGACATGACCCCCTACCCTCCCGTCGTCACACATCATCACAAAATGCAAAACTCTCCCCTCTCCCATATAATGCTACGTCATTTATGGATGATCCCTTAGTTTGTAGTTCAGTTAGTTTTCGAAAACACGATCGCTCGAAAAAGATCTTGTTTACTTTTTTGTTCTTTTAAAATCTGGGTAGCCGGCTACCGAGAGTATCCTATGTTTTCTAAACAAAAGCAATTTCAACTCCACACAACCGATCGTGGGAGTATTGCCCAGAAAAACTAATCTTATCTGCTTAATGGGCCGGATCACTATTTATTGCGACATTATTTAGACTAACTTCGCTATTCCTTCTCTACGATATATTTTTTGGGTTGCAAACTATCGAGTGATAACACGTTATACAGACAAAGAGTTATGATAGCTCTAGATGTTATAAATCAGCGAAAGTGTTTCCTATTTCTAATATCGGATTGTTTGTGAAATACATGTATACGAACGATTATATCGAACATTGAAGGGAAATACAAAGGATCGTTAACCTGATGGACGGGCTTGTTACCAAAAACGGAACTTGAAATTAGATTTATTAAAACAGACGCGGCGAATTTTCAGTACGTATTGATCCGCGTTCATCGATACTAGTCAAATTAAAGTCTTATTGGAGCTGATTATTCACTTACCAATAGCGTTTTCAATATAATAAACTTTCCCCAAAAGTTGAACAAAATCTATTTTCACACATCGTCGAACCTCCTGTGTATTGAAAATGTCCAAAACTATTGATTGTCAACTGCCAATAACTTTCCCTTCAATATAAAACACTCCCGAAAAGTTGGCAAAAAATTCGATTTTGACACATCGTCGGACCCCCCCCCCCCTGTGCTTAGAAAATGTCCAAACTATTGATTTTCAACTGCCACAACATGTCCTTCAATAGTTATTTATTTCTAAACAATTGAAATTTAACCGCATCAACTTCAACTCGAATAAACCATAGACACTCATAGTAATAGACCAGCGAAGGTACTTTTATCGAGCCAAACGAACTGTCAAAATCCGAAGCCAAACGAGCATGACGTCATTCAATGCAAACAAGCAGAACAAGTATTGCGATTTTATTTAAAAAAATATATTTTGTTA
This sequence comes from Topomyia yanbarensis, assembly GCF_030247195.1. Classification (NCBI taxonomy): domain Eukaryota; kingdom Metazoa; phylum Arthropoda; class Insecta; order Diptera; family Culicidae; genus Topomyia; species Topomyia yanbarensis. Next base: position 368,885,115 of record NC_080671.1, on the reverse strand, counting down.
TTCACAGTAGGCTTCACTTTTCGTGTTCGTATTGGTATTTCACAATGTTATTTAGAAATATATTTATTGTGTTCAATATAACTACACAAAAAACATTTTACTTATGCTCTTTTTCATCAACTTTGTGTTGGATTGGATTGGATTGGATTGGATTGGAAATTGGATTTTTTTCTCAATTTCTTGTTGCTCAGTATCAAACATATAACTTCTCTTTTGATTCATATATTGAACCACTTGAAAACTTATTTTGATAAAAACAGATGATCGAATACAGTCGAGCACGTTCGAGCTTGCACATTTTTGGGTGATGCCAGTTTAACATGCTTGTTTTTCTAGTTGCCAGTTTTGCGATTTTTACATCCGCGAGTCCATTACTATGAGTGTCCATAGAATAAACGGGAAAGTAACGCAAAATGTATCGCGATGAATCCGACGATACATTATCGTTAACGGAGTTTCCGATGACGTGGTTAACGTTATCGACGATGACGATTAATTATCGATTAACAACCCTGAACCTTAAGGTTCGCCCAGGTTAAGTCTTCGGTACGGAGCAATACCTCGACCTAGGAACTTCTAGCATGTTGTTAGTCGCCTCTTACGACATGGGAGCAGTTCCCAGAGGTTCTATTCTTGGCTGAAATAGTGCAAAAAGATTTCAGCCCGCCGGACACCACACGGCTTTATATCTTCTGAGGATACTTAGTTTATAGGTGCTAAAATCAGTATTATATCGAGTTCACCGATATGTGAGCTATAACTTAAGATTTACAGAGGGCGAATCGAGAGACTACTTTTTCTTGAAACCTCCGAAAACGAACGTGAAAATTCGAATTTTCACGTGGGGTACCTTCTTTTAAAAGCCAAATAGTACTGGAGTTACCTCCATGGTCAGCTTTGATTGCTAATAGCAAAAAATCTTTTTTTAATTTCTCAAATGACAGTATACGTGGATTACTTAGAACTATTGAAAATTGCAAAAAAGTCAATTCGGAAATAGTTTGGGTATCCTCTTTTGAACGTCGGCGATTCATTTAGGATTTACATTTGAAAAGTTGTTTTTTTTTGCTTGAGGCTAAAACTAACTCAGTTCTGGAAATCGGGTTGGGTCTAACCTGAAGTACATTTCAGGTTAGCTAACATCACCACAGTTTTGCGAGAACTTAATTCAGTTTCATCAAAAAAGTATAACGTCATTGTAGTGTTTGGCTTTCGTGGAATTGTGCGTGGTTTGTAGTTGAGTCCATCACAAACCAAAATAAAAAATCGTTTGTGGCAAGGCCCTGGTATTATCATCAAATTTCAAAGGTGAACTCCGAATACTATTGGAGCTATGTACCTATTGTTTAAATGGATAAGCTAAGCTCGGTAAACGGTTTTTGTATAGTGTAGCAGATGATAATAAGCGCAAAAATGGACACAAAAACTATAGGTTTTGATTCGCCCAGAATATTGCTTAAGTTCTCTTGTCAACAAAACGCTTTAAAACATCTCGTATATTACCTTCTCGATCTATGGACGGATAACAAAACGACGCTAAAATCATTGTAAAAAATCCAATATCGTTATCCCTTACATATCAAACCACTTTCAGGCTTGTTGTATGATTAAGAAGCCAACCGCAAAAGTACATTCTGACAACATAATTTATGGTATTCTAGTTTTTTTCGCTTCTTTAGCTTGAAATTGATTCGATTTCACTTCTAGAGGACTGAAAGAAACGCCCTCTGCTGGAAAAATTTATTTCTTTTCCCTTGTTAACGTTGAAATGTGAACTTCTGTTCTGTTTCAAGGCGCACGATGCGATATAACTTGCTCATCCCAGATATTTTGAAGCAGATATAGAAATGCGGCCGCTATTACTATACATACACCCAAAACACGACCGGTATAATTGGCATGCAAATTGGCACCATTTCTAATTCGAATTTTATTTACGAAAATCAATAAGAAAACATATCATTTGTTTATTCTCATTGCTGGACCGATGGCTGAGAGAAAAATTTTACAGCTGAGTTTACGCTTGCTTCATTCTAGTAATTTAGTAAAATGGTTTTGATCAGAAATTTGTATTATACTGATTCACCTTAAGAGGTTAAACCACTGCACAGTGGTTGGAAACGCCTAAAACGCGAACTTAATTTATTAGAGGCCAAACCATCGAATATATTCACTGGGTGTCTTTGGAGGAATTGTTCGTATGAATATTCCCCACAATCTGATAACAATTGAACTTAGGCATAGCTTACTATGATCGAACTAAAAATATTAACTTTTTATACTGACGAGGTAGAAAGTTGGTGTTTTCGACAAAGTTTTAGTAATATTCATAGTGAAGAATTTTGTTGAAAAACTTGAGCTTGTAGGACTAAAGGTTATCGATTTATAAGGCGTTTTGTATGGCAACCCCCTTAAATCTAGTTTTTTTTTAATATAACTTTTTTCATTGTGACTTTTCGTGCAAACTATGTTCAAGACAAATGTGTAGGTATCAAATCCACTTAATATTGTCGAAGATTATATGTAGAAATACTCATTCGTTTCAAAGTTATTGAAGATTTTTACATTTTTGCACCAACTTCAACTACGTATAACAAAGAAAGGTGCAAACCACAATGCACGAACAGGCCCTTTTTCACAGTCTAAACTATGCACAATTAAGGTAAGAAGGTTTGGTGCGTAGCACTCTGGAACTCTATGAATAGGGTAAGCTTAATTTATTATGTTTTTTACCTTTTCCATACAAAAATAAGCAAAAACATTTTTTTCGATTTTTTCTGTAAAATTTAGTAATTAATAACATCCTTCTGTAAGCATTAAATTCATTATGACATGTCTATTTGAGCATATATCAGTTTGGGATCTCTAATGATATTAAAAACTTCACATTTTTGCTCCCACGTTTATAAAATCTGAAATATTCAGGTATAAGTGACATACCTCAACTCTGGTCACGACCATTTGATGTTGATCTTCGCAGTAGATTTTCTCAAACCAATCGTTCTCGAACGATATCGATCCATGCATAAATTCGGTTCAGTAGCAAAGCTTGTCCACAAATTATAGCAGTAAAATGCTTTTAAATAGTTTAATAGAAGGAGGGGTTCTCTTCGGGATTCAATAAAATAGAATGGTTTAATCCTAATGTCTTTACAGAAGCAGAAGGTCCACAAGGGAAAACCCTTTTTTGCGATGACCCACCCTAAGGGCAGTAAACTTAGGAGGAAATGGTAAAAAGAAAACTGTAAACTAATTTACATGCCGGTCGAAGGATTTGACCAGGGAAACGTTCGACGTTGAAGTTGTCGATAAACCAACGGTCACATGTGATCTAATTTGATTTTTCTTTTTAGTACGTTCGTCGGTTTCACGATGAGAACCGTGAATGGGAAATCATTTCAAAACATATAAATTGGATCCCAAGCCCTAAAGCCGGCAGTTTTTCGCTTAGGATGCTGTTCTCCTTTCGGGGTGGGAGTAAAATTCGACAACGTTGTATTTGGATGCTTTTAGCGCCGTACCTAATTGGCCATTATCGTGGTTCCACCCACAGCTGCAGCGTTTCGTATTCTATTTTCGGAACGTCTGTCGCTGTCAGTTTTTATTACAATTTGATAATCTTTAACGCCGCTATAATGATATGATAACGAGTGCCACAGTATTGCATTCACTAACCTCTCAAAATTGTATCAGAGATTTGGGAGCACCAGCGTTGGGTTACATAAAATAAATAAAGAAATACTGGCGATCTTATTTTTCCAGCAGATTCTTGTTTTTATATTCAATTGCCTACACAATATTTAAAAATATGTTCGTGAATTCTGACGTTTCAGGATACATTTTTACCTTTCTCTTATAGAAAGGCTATGCAATCTCATTCGAGTTTGGCAAATGTCTGTGTGTAGGTGACCAACAAGCATATCGGTTACTCGGAGATGACCGAACCGATATTATCAAACTTAGTTCCATGGAAGGTATAACGTTTCCATATGCTGCTATTGAATTTCATTTAATTCCGGTTCCGGAGTTACGGGTTGAAGAGTACGGTCACGCATAAGCTTCTCATATAAATCAAAATCTTCAAGTTATCTAGACGACGAAGAACTTCATAAAATGTGTAATAAGTTGCTAGGATTTATAGCTTCAGCTCACTGATACCCATTTGACCATTTTCGATACCTTCGGCGGATGCGAAAGCTTTGGGAAAGTGATTAAGTTCCCGAATTGAATTCACTTGTGCTACACAGAAATGTCAGAAAATACTAATTGACATACAAAATGTAATTTTATTACAGAATATAATTCAAAATATCATTTTAAATCAGAACTTCTTTAACAAAAATCTTCAAAAATGAGATAGTTTTCTAGATATTTAGAGCTTTGCTCCAACAAAACAATTATGCCCTTTTTAAAAGTTATTCGCGTTACCCCATCATAAAATATCAACAATCTAATGTTTAGCATACCAAGACATTGAACATATTATTTGGTCTTGCACTGAACATCGTGAAGCCAGATCCCAATTAAAAGATTTCTCACGAGCCCGAAGAAAACCACCCTATGTTCCTGTTCGTCATATCCTCGCTTTACGAGATCTTACATACATGAACCATATTTATCATTTCCTAAAAACAATAAATGTTCAAATATAATTGTCCCCGCTATATTCCTAGTTTTCCATTTCTTGCTACCCACAATCAATTCCTTGCAATTGGTTAAGTTACATCAAATAATATAAAGAAAGAAAAGAAAATAAACAAAGACTGCAGAAAAACTATCAATAGGTTTACAATGTAATTCAAGAAAATAAAGCATAAATAAAAATGTTTCAAATGATGATTATTCTGAGTGTTAGTATTATACTACGTTCACACTACGAGTTAAAACGTGTTTAACGCTATCTTGATGATGTTTTTCTTGTTGCTAATTATTATAACGTGTTTTAACTCTGTAGTGTGAATGTAGTATTAGGAAGCGATTTTATATTATAACGTGATAGTCTTAAGAACTGTTGTAACATAATATGTAAAAAAGAAACCCCGGGGTAAAAAGCTTCTCAAATGCGGTGTCAAATAAACGTTTTATGAGAATTAAAATCCAATGTTTATCGTTTTAAAGACCTAAAAAAATTGCAGTGTAATTGGACCATGGAGAAGCTTTCAACAAAAAAGTTTTCTTAACAACTTTTGACATAGTTTTATAATTATCATACTATTTGCAGTCAAAAATACAATTTTCTTTTAGAATGTGATTCTTAATGCCATTTTAAATCAAAATGCTCATAACAATTTTTTTCTGAAATCTAGTTTATAAAAATAAGATCCACCCTAAATATTGTGTAAAAAAAGAAACATATATAATCTGTAAGAGATGATTTTTCTTTGATTTTTCATTTCCCTTTCATTCCCCCCAGTTACATTACACCATTTTGAGTTACACTTCACACATATACCCAATTCCTTTCGCCGGCCCTGTCCCGTTCAAAATATTTTTAAGCCAAAATAGTTTTTTCTCAGTGGCATCGCCCTATCAACCAGCTCCTTTGCAGTTACACGAAAGCAATTCACGTTTATACTGTTTCATTTATAACAGGTTATTTTGCTCGTAATACGTTAGCGCACTATAGTGCTGCCTTTTTTTGGATGAATTATTATAATGCTTCACTATTGTGAATATGTCATCCCTGTTATGTGACACTGCATTACTGTCATGCAACAAACCTGCTTGCTCACCAAATTTCTTCCAGGGCTATTATGTGATCAAGAAATAGAATCAGCATTTAGTTGTAAATCTGGAATGTACACAATTGATGATTTTTATGTAGCTGAATTTATTCGGAGATACGAAAGAAATATTGTCGTATATTATCGTTTGAAGTAAATGAAATTTATATGTTTTGGCGAAATACTTTTCATCTTCGCTTTAAAATACCCACGATCCCTGTCAATGGATTCCAAACCTGCAAGTTTGAAATTAAAATTACATGCATTGCTTCGTTACAATGCAGCGCAGATAAAAGAGCTTATTCATGTTTTTGTCACCTACGAAATTTCCTGTTCGTTGTTTGCTTCAGTGTCTTCCTTCAGAAGTTTATCCGCAGAAACCGGAGGGCAATCAAAAGTACAATCAAAAGCGAAAGTCTGTTCGCCTGTCTGCTTGCCCCTTTGTCGGTCGTGTGATTGGCTGCTCCACTAGCACAAATCTGCTGGAACACGTGTTAGGACAACGACGGCAACATGGCTTGGAGTTGTGTGCGAACCGAACTTACACCGAGGATGGTTGTTGGCACAGAATGGCAATGGACGTGATAAACGGGAAAATCTTTCATTGTCTGGGATAATATCTTCGACCTCAATCCGGTAAACTGTCATAATGTATTTTTGTGATTTTCTTCATGTCAAATTATTCTATTTTAATAAATAGAATTTTCTAGGTGTTTTAAAGTTTAGTATTGGGTGTTGTGTTGTTTGAAGGTTTACGCTTATTTGAAGGGTTTGTATCATTGCGGAGTGGACAGATTAATGTATTCAGCTTTATAGGGCTGAGAGTTATCGCAAAACGTAATCACTCCAGATCTACGGAAATCGAATATTTTATCTACATATTGATTGGCATCCATCAATGCTATTCCTTTTGTACCCATCTCAATAAGACGGCCACAGCTTGTCGGTCATTGCTTATATCCTTGTATAGTGTAGATGTCCTTTCCTAATACTGGATAGCTGTTCGGTAGAAGATAATAATCATAACAGTAACGTTTTATTCGAACTCTTACTTCCATTTACTGTTCGGTGGCATTAGAACTTATACTGTCGATCGAATGGATGGTATTGAATGGAGTAGAGTGACAACATAAAAACCAATAGGGGAGAAACTGGCACATTTAACTGTACCCGAATGTGTTGTAGATCCTTTGATCTGACTTGTAAAAATGATACTGATTTTATGTGCATATGTTATCCACTAAAGATAAGCAAGGTGTCGTTTTATTAAATATTTATGTTTACAACACCGTTTCCAAATCTTATATGCAATTTCTTTCCGATATTGTATTGGGCCAGAAGTAAAAGACCATACACGAATGGGTAGCTTTTTTCGCTAATTTTCGATCACTCCTCCTTTGTCAAAATCTGATAAAGTCTGACGAAAGGGATGGCCCTGTACTACTGATCTCGCACGTTTGTTGCATTGTATTTATCAAATTGTACCTTTGTTTACTACTAAAATCACAATTATTGCTTCGACTCGCGATTATCAAGTGCTGCCATCTTTTCATACATGTAATTTTGGAGAAAATTGTATGATGTATCGCCGACAAAGATTTGACGGTTTAGCGAGCTGGTTTACAAGCAGTTAGGTTAGATGTTTTCTTTATTTAAATGTAAAGGATCGGTGAACTGTAAAAATGGATAACATAAGGAATGTCATGCAATGCGTTATTAGGATATCAGGATAAATTTTATTATTTGATACCTCAATCTCATTTTATTCTTTCTTCCTTTCATTCAAAAAACGTCCTTTTAATGTCCAACAAACTCTATTCAGTTTTGAATCATGCGGGGTTATTGAAAAGTGGGTAACGATAAAGTTGTGTAAACATTTACTGTCGATTTAAAGACAATTTGAATATTGGAACCTTGGTACCTCTTTCTCTCACGCTTCTTTCGTTACCTCTTTCTTTCTCATCATTTTTATTATTTGTTCAGTTTTTGCAACTTATTACCTTTTTGTTTGCTTTTGAAAGAAATTAACTCAATTATTACAAAATTTCTACCTATTTAATACTAACATTAAAACTTACCTTAATCTGGCAAATTCATATTTCGAATTGTTAGTATATTGCAGAGGCAGAGTACTACTCACCAAATTTTGTGTAAGGGACGATCCATAAATGACGTAGCATTTTTTGAGTGATTTTTAACACCCCCTCCTCCATTTTAGCATTTCGTCACAAACCTAAATACCCCTGGAAATTACGTAGCTTGGCGGTAATTCTCTCCCCCCCCCTTGTCCCGCAATTTTTTTTTTAAATATTAAAAACGATGTTAGTTATTCCCCTTAGCATGACATGACCTCCTACCTCCCTGTCGTCGCACATCATCACAAAATACAAAACTCCCCCTCCCCCATATAATGCTACGTCATTTATGGATGATCCCTAATATTGCTGTAATTTATTGCCCAGGGGATCATAGGAGGCCAATTCATTTACCTAACTAGTTCTCGTGCAGCGGAGGGAGGGGCAGATTTGGGATCGTCTCTAAGATCTTGTATTGTATACACTGGAGCCTCACTCTATCGATCCTGTCGCAACTCCTCCATGCTTAATAGTTGTCAGGTTATTTTTTTATTTTTAGACTACTGTCTGATTCTTCAGACTCAGTTTAGATGTTCTACATATCAGTGTGTTAAAAGCGGGTTATTTTTTGCATTTTTAGATGATTTTGTTAACATGACATCTGAAGATCTGATGTCTGTCTTAGGTCAAACCGAGGCAAACCACTTTGTCGGACCAGTAGACGAGGTCGTCGCCAAACCGGATTTTGCAGTTGTCAAACAAAACAAGTTTTCGTTATCTCGAATGCGGAAACTGAATGACCTGAGTTTTCTCCGTATTGATATAAATTTTCCAGCTCGTGAAATATTGTGTTAGAGAATCCAGTCCTCTCTTCAATTTCTACTACCGAGCGTTGATGGTATGACCCTTGTACAGGTTTGTTGAATCATCAGCGAATTGTAAACGGATTCCACCTTCTGTGAGAGGTGGGACGCCGTGATTCAAGTTTTTCTGAAAGAACATGTGGCAGAGACACCTGAAAAGCTGCATCCAAAAACCTGACATCTACGATAGACCGTTTAGCTTCAATGAATTTTTCAGTATTTGTCGTCAGATGATACTGAACAGCTCCAGGCATCGTTGAACAATGGGAAATTTTGACGATGGCTACATTCTAAAATCGTGAAAGTATTGACGAAGCCTTGATTCAGGGTGATGAATGTGGGTCGGGATTTCATTCATGAAATGTCCCGGCTTATGTCCAACCACTGTAGGTTGGATGCACATCTGCGAAGTATTGGACTTACAGAGAGTAGTCTGTGTGATTGTGACGACATCGAGCATGTTGTCTGGGTCACAGCTAAAGGATCCCAGTTCGAAATATCCTGGCAAGTCGCGACCTTTCCTATATATCTACATTTTTATTTAAACGATGAATATCTAGTCCCTCTCTTCTGTCTATCGTTCTCAGAAACCTGTATTTGTGGAACCAACCTGTACCAGAGTGCAATCATGTAACCACTTTCGCCGTCACCACTACGTCGCGCAGAGGAGTAACTAGAACAAATTCTTGGCCAAAAACCAAAATATTTTTTTTCGATTTTTTTGTTTCGTTATATTTTTTTTACATACCTAAGAACCTACTGTATAACGTGGCAAAACTAGGAGTATATCAAAAATTGTTAAAGAATTTTAGCATGTATGCCCAATGGTGATATTTTAAGGGATATTTTAATCGTTTTCGTTATATATTCCGTAAAATCGCTTTCTAGTGATGATGATTGTATTAAGTAAGACAGTATTATTACAAACCTAGCTCAACACAACCGTTTGTTTAACTTCAGCTTAAAACTAACTAAAAAAAGTCGACTTGCTGTGTATTGCACCAACTTTAAAAAATACCTTTTTTTGAACATTTTATTCCAAATTTGAATGATAAAAAAGTTACATTATACGGCTAGATCCGGCAAAGTTGCTGAAGCAGTATTACAAAACAAGATTTCAGCTATACAAAAAATATTCGAACTGTTCCGATCTTGTCCGATCCACCAATCCCAAGCGATTTGAAAATATTGAAATTTTTACTAATTTGAGGTAACCTAAATGCTGTAGGGGCAAATATTATCTTTGCCGAAATGTATCTCTATGAAAATATGCACAGGCGCCCCTTTTCGTCTCCCTTTCCCACTGATCAAATGTTTATGCCACTGGAAAAACATATGTATTCACAAAGGTCACCTAGAAATTACTAGTATTCGAAAGGATATAGAAAATTGGTCTCTGCACTGGTAGGTGGGTAGATGCCAAATTGTTCCAAAAACTAGTAATTGTCTATTTTTAGTCCATATTAAGGCATAATAACAACAATTGCAGCAGCAAATAATTTTGGCCAGGATTCGACCCCAATTACTCCTCTGTGCGTCGGTACTACCTATATTTACAACCGTTGCGACCTGATGGTCTGAGCACGTTTGGAGGATTCCTTGCGGGTCCAAAGTGTACCAGCAGTCGACCCGGTTTATGATGTCAAGGAAACCCGAAGCTGTAATTAATGACGCTTATCTTCCGTTTGCCCTCATGTTGCAAGTTTGAGTTCCCTCTCCCCTTTCGTCACTGCCTGCCTTCTCTCCCCTGCTCCTGATACGATAGCTGCCATAGGTTAGTTAATACCTCCGCTCCAAAACGAGATTGAATTTTTCTAGTTCTAATACATCTTGTTTAAAACTTGAACTCATACTCATAAAAAGTATATCTTTTGGCGACTTCGTTTCCCCACTTAATGAAAATCTATTGTTCCCCTTCTCGTAAATAGAACTGTATTCCTAGTTTTAAGATAGCTGTAAAGATTTTCCTCTTAGATCTAACATTAATTTTTTTTCGAAATCGTAATTTCCTAGTTTTGATGAATTGATTGATTGATTATGTATTGTCTTCGACCAAAAATATTACATCATACAGACTAAAAAACTATAATTCAACTATAAACTAACTATTTTTGATTTGAAAGACTCTTTACTTATATTAAAATCAAAAAGTGGATAAACGTTGTTGTAAAGTTGGCAGCAAACATCCAGTGGATTATCCTGGTCGTATAGGGTACGATGTGTTGAGTGCCGGAAAAAAATCATTTCTCCGGAAAGATCTTCCTGGAACGTTGAAGTCAAGCTTTGCTTAGAGCGCAGGGGAATCGATGTTGTCTGTAAGTAAGTCGAAGATGAAGAGCCGTTGCAGAAAGATTCGCCCTTTTCGCAGCGTAGGGAGATTGATGAGAGCGCAGCGTTCGTCGTATGGAGGTAGTTGTAATCGATTTCGCCAGGGAAGCCGACGAAGGGTAAACCTGGTGAAGTTCTTCTGTACCCGTTCAAGACGATTAATGTGGACAGTGTGATGCGGGGCCCAAACGGTAACTCCATATTCCAGAATACTGCGTACCAGTGCGATATATAGAGATTTTCGGGAGTAAAGATCAGTTAAATCAGTGGGTGTTGTTTGCTGTGCGCTTGATGAGTCCAAGTACAACGTAGGATTGAGCTATGACAGAAGAAACATGTTCGGTGAGACGTAGTTTACAGTCGAGAGTGATACCTAGATCCTTGACCGATGCGATTCGTTCTACAGGACCAGAACACATCAAGTATTCGAAAACAATGGGCGATTGTAATCGTGCGAAAGTGATTATACTGCATTTTGTGAATGTTCACTCTCGTGCCGTTTCTGTCATTCCAATCCATACCCCTTTCGAGGTTAATTTGCAAAGCGCAACAGTCAACCATAGGTTTTATAATACGGTACATTTTCAAATCAACTGCATACATGACTTTAGTCGACGACAATTCACTGCAGAGGTCGTTTACGAAGAGTATAGAAAGAAGAGGTCCAAGATGACTTCCTAGTTTTAAGGTATTTGAAATGTAAAAAACTACAAGGGGCAGCCCTATGGGGTTGCACAAACTGTAGACGTAGGACTATACTACTTAATGTAAAATATTTATTTTCTTAGTACTTAGTGTGTGGGAAAAAACACCCGGACCGGTGAAGAAAAATCAAATTTTAGACAATATAATCACATCTCATGTATAGAACAAGCTTTCTAGTTGCTCTCAAACAGATCCTAAAAGTTCAAACACCCATGGATAACCCCAAGTTTGTAGATGTGTTTCGATGCCACAGGATTGTGAAATGGTTAATATTACGTCATGAAAATTCAATTCTTCCGTGACAATTTTTTTGCTTGCAAAATGCCCTGTGTGTATGCAAAGCTCATAATTTGTTGGGATATTAGCATTGATCGGAAAATGCTTTCGAACGCGGCGCATTGCATACATACAGGACATTTTGCAGGTCACCAGAATCTGTTCATTTTACCCACTCGCTATCAATCAAAATACGCTGTGTTACAAGCGTTACGTTCAGAGCCCAGCTCGACCGGAATGACATTTGCTGCGCTCTCTTTGTTTACTTGGCTGATCAGCTGTTCTTTAGAAAGCCTGTGAACAGCTGTTCAGCCAAGTATACAAAGTGCGCACCAAATGTCATTCCGGTCGATTAGGGGCTCGGAAAGTACCGCTATGTAACGCACCGTGTACTGGTTCATACTGCTGTGATATGCATAACAGTCCCACCTGCATAGGAAATCCATAGACAACTAGTATCACCACGACACTATTAGCGCGTTTCACCAAAATTCCACGCGGCCTTTCCCGATTGAAAGGAACGGCCGCGCTTAGCCCATCTGTCATAATATCGTGATTTTGCATAGCGAAGGGCTGAATGATTTTGTTCCAAAAAACAGCCCTGCGTTATGCAACACTTTGTGCAGGTTGATTATACCAGTTGCAAGTGGGGCCAAATTCACCAAGTTCCGTAAAATTCCTTTTAAATTACAGAATTGATAAAATTGCTTAGATGAGCTAAATCAATTAATCAAATCCTGTTTTAAAAACTGTCCTTGCGTTTAAACCAAAATGGGAAGCTTATTACTACCACTACATTACTTAATTTCAAGCGAAAATAGCAAATACATGTGCTAGTTAAACCAAAAATTTACTGGCAACATTGCAGCGGCATTTAGGAAGCAGTTGGAGCGGTCGCCTGTTGGACGACACAGGGTAGCGTCCCTCCACAGCCAGTGTAACGGACTTCTAGCTCAGCTACGCTGGCTGTAAAAAACACAGCGCAGTGATCTGCTTCGCCAGCCGTTCAACAGGGAACTGAGCGTGTCTGGCCAAGTCCGTTCTTTAAATAGTCGATGATGACGTCATTCATAGAAGCGTTGCGCGCTAGGTACACCAATCCGTCGTACAGGGCTTGGGAAGCGCTATCTTCTGTGTATTAATGCGCGATATTTTGACAAGGTTGTATATTATTTAATTTTTTAATGCTATGATATCAAAAATTCTTGGGTTTATCTATTGGAATCTATTCTTAGACGTATTTCGGGGCGAATTGGGCAAAAAATTTGAAAATTTATCGTGAGATGGCTGAATTATATGCGTTTAAAATTGGACCACTTTTCGTTACATACCATTTTTGTAGAATTTGCAGAGTGCACCCCCATATCGAAAACAAAGACGTAGTCCTACGTCAAAAAACCTTTCTCGTTTGTCCAAACTACGATTCCATGGTTGGTTATGTTCAATACAATGGTGGAAATGTATATTACATATTCTGTACGATTTGCACATACATAGAATGGATCGACAGCCATGATCTTGAGATACTATGTGTCGATACTGAAACATCGCTTGAAACCAGCGGCGGATCAAGGAGAAGATCCGGATGCCGGACCCTGCCGAAAATTTTCAACTTGTAAAGAAATTTTGAACTAGTTTTAATTTTAAAGTAGCAACCCCTCACTGCATATTTCTATCTAAGCCTATATGTCAAAAAATTATTGTTAGGTTGATTAGGTTTTTAGAGTGATTGCATAACCTTTCTATATGAGAAAGGCAAAATGTGCTAAAGTCCAAAGAAGTCAATCTTCGCAAAAAATTTTTTTTCGAGATCGCATCAAATCTCAACGTTTCATGCATTTTAAAGTCATTTGGCATCAAAATTGCAAATTCGATTTTGAAATTTCGCTTACTCCTCCCTTTTAGAATTTTTCATTCCAGTTTTTATGGAAATTCGCTGTGTGGTCGCACTCTTCAACCCGTAACTCCGGAACCGGAAGTCCAATCAATAAAAAGTTCAATAGCAGCCGATGGGAAGGTTGTACCTTTCATTTGAGAGTAAGTTTGTGCAAATCGGTCCAACCATCTCAGAGAAACAGAGGTGACATTTTTTCCACATACACACATACACACACCGACATTTTCCGATCTTGACGAACTGAGTCGAATGGCATATGACATTCGGGCCGGGATTAGGTTGATGATTTTAGAGTGATTGCATAACCTTTCTATATGAGAAAGGCAGCTAACGCAAATGTGCCTATCAAATAAACCAACTAATAAAATAACAAGAAAATCACAGAAATATTGGAATGTGGCAAACGAGAACATAGAATTGGATGCAACAAATATGACCATAAATCTATTCAGTGATTCAAAATAGTCACAATCGGGAATGATGACATTTTGCCAATGACATCGCATTTTCCTCCCACTCAAGGATATTTTTATAAGCTAAATTTGACCTCTATCACTTAGTTGATAACTTTTTCTAACTGTCCTCCGACGATTTTACGATGAAACTTTGTGCAGCATTTCACACCAACAAAAATGGCTACAATCGGAACACTCCCCAATTCAACCTATGGGTAAGTCTTGAAACCCTAGCTATGAGTTGTGATTTCCCCGCAGTTAGATAAAAAACTCCCTTCAGCGCGATTTACCTAAATTCAACTTGTTCAACAGTACCGCAAATTGAGTAAAAAAAAAACTAAGTTGTGGCTAGTTTCCCGTATGCGTGCACTCCCTACAGGCTGTCTGGTTCCTCGCTATTTATTTCTGCGGCAAGGTATTTCAACTGTAGTAAGCAGATTTCGTCCTACCGTTTTGCTGTGCTACCGTCTACGAGAACGATAACAGTTGGCAAGTGACAGTGCATACCTACCAGCAGCTACACGAGCATCAGCAGTAGCACAGTTTTTTTTATGGTCAAATAAACTTTAGCACCTGCGATCCATGATATGCTCTGCACAGCACGAGATAAACAAAATATATCCCTAATTTCGTACCGTGATTTACCAGGGTGTACGACCTATTTTCTGGTCATTCGAGTGGGCATTAGATTCGGTATTTTTAATTGCAACAAATCATTGTTATAACGTTTATATTATAAACGAATTAGAAGTATGGTAGAGAATGCTAAAAAAATGGGGCACCCGATTCGAAGTTTAGAGTATTTAACGTTGTTTTGTTATTGTACTGTTTTTTGAAGATGAAGTAATAATGTTGATCCAATTTTTTCGTAAATCGTCGATTATAGGTCGAGTGCAATGGTGCAGTACATAGGGGCAAAATATGCAATTAACTCTAGCACTGCGGTAACATCAAATTGTTCTCGTCATCCTGTGCGTATTTGAATTTATCTCGTGTCTACAACCAAGGATTCCTAAATGTGGAGGGACGAATAGCTAAAAGCTAAACTACCGAGCTGGGGTAACTGGCCAATTGTTAATTTTCACTTTCGCTGTTTTTAAACACTAGTATTTTTCAAGCAAGTATCATTATTACGTGAATTTACTATATCCTAGGAATAATGCAAAAATTTGACTACAAAATAAAACGACTTTCGTTTATGATACTCCGAGAATTCGAAGAATTAGGGGCACTATTGAGACGAATAAGAAATCATATACCCTACATGCTGACTGTATGCTTTGCCCCTTCCGGGATGGCAATCTGCATAAATGGGAATGAAATTAGCGAGAGACTCAAATTTGCCGAGGTGTTTTTGGATGCTATCTTTCCGTTGGTTGGTTGTTGGAAAAGTTTGCGAATCAAACTGATGACTTTTTGTTGTGCCCTGCACAGTGGCTGGAAAATGTAAACATGTATTGAAAGGAGGAAAGAAAAATGGAAATTTTTAATCAAAATTTCCACCCGCACTTCCCGAGGGGACAACACGTTGGTCCATAGCTTAACGATTTGCTTACTAGTTGGTTAGGCGAGGTAAAATACGAGATCGTAAAATTGGATAAAGAGCTTTTGTAGCACACATACATTCGGGCTTTGTATCATGTTGAAATTGAAAGGATATACAACAGGCTGCCCTATATATTTACGGCACAAGAGCAACTAGAGAAGCTATATAAGCAGAGAGCACGTATGGTATCTGCAGTGTTGGCCTTTTATGTTGTTAATAAAACAGATGTCCTATCATGTGTACACCGTTAGCATTTAACTATGCCATAACATGAACTAGATTTTAACATAATCATTTTTCTTAACTGAGCAGTAAAAGTTTAAATCACGATTGTTTGGCATTCAAAATACAGTAAAATGCCTATAGTTTAGATTCCGAAATTTGGATGCACAACTTTCGACGATTTAAAATATTTAATTATTATTTTCCATTTTGTATTTTATGTTGATTTATGTGGGGAGATAAAACTGAATCATTTTCCGAAACATTTGGCTCTCTCGGATATGATTTGGTGGAGGAGTTTTAGGTGATTTTAGGAGATCACATATTTTTTAATGAAAACAAACAACGCATTACAATACGAGCTTTGATATTTAAGGAGACAAACATGTTCTCTTTATGATTCATAGTGTTTTACGAAAATTTCATTATGTTATCGACTAATTTTCGCGGTCGTTCTTTAAATCACATTTAGTTATGAAGAAGGTTCGATAAGCACACGTTTATTTACGACGCAGAAAGGGAAGTTTCATGCCGATTTCCTCAACGGATAATGGACTCGTCACATTAATCTGTCTTCTGCATTATGTTCAAATTTGAGATGGGTGTAACAAATTCTAATAACTGAAACATGCCCATAATTAGGAGAAAAACGATTTAATTGGAATTTTCTTACATATGAATTAAGCTTCAAAAATACAAAATCTAAAAGCACAGTTTCCCGGAATTTTGATTAGTCATTTAAATATCCCTTCCCTGAAAGGTCAAAACGTCAGACCCAATTTGAAAAGATTCTGCAACATCACCTCGCACTTCAACAAGCCTTAGTTTGGTAGATTACATAAATCGTGGTTTACCGCAAAAAAAAAAACGAACTAATGACGTATAAGTACACTACTAAATGTAAAATATATTGGTTAAATGTCTTTTCATTTGATGGTATATCAGTAACGAATTATATTTTCTCGTATTATTTTTTTTCGAGTTTTACCAGAGCTTATTTGTGTTTATGGAATTTTATGAATATTTTTATGACCTTAAAAGGGATTTCTTTTATGATGTCTCTGAAAAGAGCTGTTTTCGCTAGAAAGGAATGTCAGTACGAAAGTATCCTAAAGTCGCTGTATCATCGGTGGCTTTGAAATTAAGGTAATGATCAATATAATTTTTGTACTTGTAGTAACCTTATTAGAGCAATAATAAGAACAAGGGTGATTGTACGAATAATGCGTAGTAACCCTTTTAGCTGAGGCGGAAGTCATTCGTTCGGTGACACTCGCAGGGACTATACAATTCATGTAGTGTAGCACTATAAAGCAAAGCTAGCTAATCCGCTTTCAAACTTACCTTGAGTGTTTTACACCTTTTCAAGGTTTTGAAATTTGTTTCTTCCCTTGTGTGTACGCATTAACCGTTATTCGACCAGCAGAGTAGTAGAAGTGTTTCTTTTCATGCGAGCTGCCTGTATACCATTATACAATTTAAGTATTGCTTTTTTATTTATGTTTATTATTCTTGTATCACGTACCATCCTGTGCTGGGCTATGATTTCTCCTGACTATGATTCGCTCAAGGTGATGTGGATGTCGAAATAAAATCAACTCCCAGGCTAAAATTTTACCCATCCTCCTCAACCGGGCCCCACAAGATATTCTTCCGGGTCAAAGACAAAACGTGTTTGAATTTATGTACAGATTTCTCGAGTTCTGACTGAACGATATTCGACTGTAACGGAATTCTCGAAAATTCTCTCCGATAAGCTTCGGGTGGAGGTAAATAGTTTGCAGTAGGCAAATGATATTGCTGGATACTGGCCTTTTACGAAGGAGTACAGAGTATATGCACCAGCTAATCGGGTTGAAATTGACAAGGTCGTCTCCGATTCGAGTTTGCGCGAATCTGCTGACACATTAGGTTGGGCGTCTTAAAGACCCCATGCTTCAGGCAGTGAAGATAGTGAACTGCAAACTTTTGCATTCAGCTTCAGTCGCAGCTGACGGAAAAAGGGTATATGTCAACTCAGATTCCTATCCAGTGATCTTCGCCGGTTCTGCTCTACCCAACTACCTAATAAATGTGACTATTACCTTTTTGACAAGGTTCGTCTACCTGTTTCCCTTCTTATGCCCCGGGTCATGAACTGAACTAAATTCAAACAATTGGGACACACAGTCTCTCATTGCAGCATTAAGGTTCGATGTGGGAAATGTGTCGATTTCGTGATATGTCCGGGTATACAAACAGTGCCAGGAGCAACTGAAGCGTTCCCTTCAGGGACGCTCTAGGCAATCTTTTGCAGAAATGCTAATGAGAGCTACATCATCGGTCTCTACGAATGTATACCAACCTGTCTACTGACGAATGCAACTCTGATGAACCCCAGGAGGGAACATCTTCTTATATGCCTAAAAGCAGTAGAAAAAAGAGGAACGTTTACTTTCTGAAGCTTCGTTCCTCCAAAAATAACTAATAGAAAAAGTACTGGTGCAAAACCGAAGCAAGTAGCTCTGGTCTCAGAAACTGAAGGATGGAGTACCAAAGTTCGGAATAAGCAGTTCCCTGCATTTCCTGGAACATCAAAACTCCAAAATGTTCCCATTATTCAGTTTTTTCCCGCAGTAAATTCTTGATGACTGCTAAATAACCCCTCCGTTCAGCGATTGTTTCGATAGCTAATTCATCGAACGAGGCCATGGATATGATTAGTGTACTACAGTGGATGTGGAGAAACATTATCCCGAAAATCGTTTCTTTTAAAATTTTGATAAATAGTTTGAAGTTCCATGCATTTGTATTATGCAAAACATGGCTTGCTTCTGAAATAGACCTCAACTTCCACGATTTTAATATTAGTCGCTTGTATCGGGAAGACTCTTGCGAAGTACTTTTTGAAATCAAAAAGTGCTATTCTTTCAACTTTCGGATCAACCTCTCTTGGACTCCAGGCGTCTCCGTTGTCAAACTAGAATTAAAGAATTTGCATTGCTTCCATCTATATTCGTTCGGTGACACTTTGCATTGCTTTCATCTACATTCCCCCTAAAGCCTCAGTTGGTCACCGACGGTTGGTGATATTGCGAAACTCCTCCTCGTGCCGAAGCTAGTTTTAGATGATTTTAAATCCCATGGTACGGTCTTCATGGTGATAATCAATTTACCTCACTCCATAAACCTTGTGACAACTTTAATATGACCAGTTTGAACACGGATTCCACCTCCAGCGCCCCGGAGTGCCTTAATCTTGTCCCTTTGCTCGACATAAGATTGTATGATTACCCCTGCGACATCGACCATCGGCCAATCTTTATTAGTATTGCTAACGGCTCTGAGCCACCGAATACAATCTATGTTTCGTATGACGTCACACGATATTGAGCGGAGGAGTTACACGTCCGCGATATCCGGCAAAATATAACCCGGACAAGAAGTTCCTTCGGAGAAAGACTTGACTGGTTTGATTAACGACACCGCAATTTAATCTCTGATCAAACGCTTACAAGTTGCGGAAGAGTTCTTAGTTGCATACGCGGAGAAGGCCTCCGCTTATGAGACCTTCCGGCATAAAGAGTTACCCGTTAACAATCAACAGTACGCGACGGTAGAAACGCGAATGAAGATTTTAATGATAGCCTAGAAACGTAGTTACTGGCGCCGGATCGATAACAGATTGATGAGAGAAATATAGATGAGCCCTCTTTGGACCATGACCCGGCGTATGCGAAACCGGAAAAGAGCGTAGAATATAATGCGACCGAACCCCTTTTTTCGATGGTGGAGTTCTCACTTGGGGTCTTATCATGTAACAATAAAGCCCCAGGACCATATAGAATCCAATCCAACTTGTTGAAGAATCTGCCAGACTCCGTCAAATGATGCTCGTTGAATTTATTTAATAAGTTTTTTGAGTGTAAGATTGTCTCATATGATTGGAGGCAAGTGAGTATCATAGCTTTCCAAACCAGGAAAGGTCCAAGGTCTCCGACCACAACTCGTATCGACCGATTGCATTGCTGAACTGTGTTCAGAAACTGTTCGAAAAAATGATGCTATTCCGCCTCGACAATTAATTTGCAGTAAATGGCTTAATGTCAGATACACATTGTGGCTTCAGCAAAGGAAAGGGATAAACGATTGTCTTGCGTTGCACTCAACAGAAATTCAAATGGCCTTTGCTAGCAAAGAACAGGTGGCATCAGTTTTTCTTGGATATCGAGGGGGTTTTTGATTAGGCTTTTATCAACATTCATTCTGAAAAGCTGCACCAGCATGGTTTTCACCGATTTTAACCCTTTCATGCTCAACTCGTTTCTAGCGTATTTGGGGCGAAAAACTATTTTTCATTGTAAATAGTAGGGCCAAGAGACCTGTAAAACCTTCTGCATAATGATAGGTGCTTCCTTCACAGTGTGAAAAGCTGCTCGATTTTTACCTTGCGATGCTCAATATTTGCAATAATCCAACTGGGTGCGAAACGTAGCAGAAAACAGTCTAAATTGAAGTCGAACTCATGACTTTATAAAGTTAGGATTTGTACCCTTTACGCAGCGATTTAGTATAAGCATAAGCTTAAGGGATCGGATTATTGGAAAAAAAATGTCAGAATAACACGATGACCTACTGTGTGCAACCTATATGGATTCCTGCATGCTGATCAATACCGACACCGGCAACGTCCGAATGCAGACCATCTGGAGGAAAGAAAGAATGTTAGTTCGATACTTGTTGCTGCTAGTCACCGATAAATCCTCACAGCGCGCTGCAGCGGCGTAGTACCTTGGGAAGGGATATAGGGATAAAATTGGAAATTAGATGGCTCAAGTAAACCGGAGCTATATGGTTCATGGTATCTGGAGCTAAATGGATCACTGAGACGAAGGCTAAAATAGCTCACGAAAACGCTAGCTAACCAGCTCACAGGAACCATAGATAAAGGCCTTGCGGTAATTTACCGCTGGGTAATATCCGAATGGAGCACGGGGAAAAATGGCTCAAGTACGTACCTATATACAGCGTAATATATGGAGAGGATGATGGAAAGCAAGAGGATTGTCGGGAACTAAATGAATGAAAGGTCGAGCTATTTCGTGGGTCAAGCGATCAAGGGACTTCGGAAAACTCGTAAGCAAAAGGCTTCGTGATCGCCCAAATCAACGGCGGCGTCTTCATATGCATCTGCCTCGCACCTACAACGTGGATAGTGGAGCAGTTCATTCTAATGTTGGAACAGTTAACCGATCAGTAGCCATTGGTGGTGACTTCAATGCCTAGGCAGTAGAGTGTAGGATGTATCCTTCAGTAAGTTTCAGTGAAGTTAGACTTACGATTGTACAATGAAGGTTCTGTTAGCACATTTTGGAGAGACGGGAGGGAGTCTATCATCGTCCAAATGTGGCTCTGAAAGCTGGCATCCTGGTATATCCGGACACGTTCAGGATGGTGCTGCAGAAATGTTTAGATGATGGCAACTTCTCCGAAATGTGGTACTGGTGATGCTGTTAAAACCGGGGATGTTACCGGGCAATCTCACCTCGTTTAGGCCTATATGTCTGCGGGATACACTCAGAAAACTCGGAACTCTAACCGGCGACCGGTTAAGCTTCAACAGCCATGTCGACTACGCCTGTAAAAGGATGGCGAAGGCAACGAATAAGGTAGCGATTATTATGCCAAACGTCGACACCCGAGAAGCAGCCCGAGACGTCTGCTAGCTAATGTTTCGTCATCGGTACTGGGGTTCAGGCGGGGGTGCAACTCTGAAAACCAAGCGCAGCCGCGAAAAGCTGCGAGCAAGACGTTCCGACTGACAGCCGTACGAGTCGCGAACGCAAACAGAACAATACCGTCGGAGACAGTATGCGTTTTCGCGGGATGATTTCCATCTGCATCATCCTGGCGGAGGATGTCGAGGGCCATAATCGGAAAAACACCAGAAACGGGAGGAAGATGGTGGTGAGAATCGATAAGATGGCCAGGTGGCAGCAAGAACGAGACTATACGGAGAAAGGAAGGTGGACCTACCGACTCATCCCAAACCTGGCGACGTGGTTCAATAGATAGCATGTATAGATGAACTTTCACCTGACTCAGTTCCTGTCGGTCCTCGGCTGCTTCAGGAAGTACGTTCATTGGTTCGGGCACGCAACGTTACCGGTGTGCCCAGAGTGTGAAAACGTCGAAGAGACACTGGAGCACATGGTAATCGAATGTCCGAGGTTCGAAGCGATACACAAGGAGATACTTGCACACTTCAACCCGGATAATGTCGTTTACAAAATGACAAAAGACATAAACACGAGGTACGCGGTCAACAGAGTGTTGACACAGATCCTGATCACCTTATCGTGCAAATGGCGTGATGAGCAGCGAGCAACGGTTACGGGAGAGCAATCACCGTCGGGAAACTCCACCGGAGTGGGCTTGATCAAGTCGAGGAGACTGTGAAAGAGCACCGGATGCGGACCACGGTATCCTATTGGTCGCCTGAGAGGAATACAGCGAAATTAAAAGAAATCGGTATCGGGGGAACTTTCTAGCCGGGGAACACTCCGTCGGCGTAGGCTAGATTCACTGCCGGGGAATAGACTAAGTAGACCGCAACGAGAAACAACCAGTCGCGGGTCGTCTAGGGAACCAGCGACCCGGACGCCCTGGTCCACCGGAATCACCGAGCTGACCTCGGCACTTTGGCTCGGTTTCGGGAGATATTCTCTTGCCGCGGAATTCTCCGTCGGAGAAGGGTAGGTCCATCATCGGGGACTAGACCGAGTAGTTCGCGAACAAGTCGGGAGCTGAACGGCTCATCAAGGAAGTGGTGCTAAATGGTACGAGAGGAGAATCAAAGGCCTTAAAGTAGTTGCGGTGCTAAAAGGCAGTGGACAGGGAATCAAAGAGTTCAAGAAATTTTGGTTGAATGGCACAAGGGAGCCAAGGAGCTCAGTGAATTGGACAATCTGTAGTTTGTTACATTCTGAAATGGTCTATGGATGTTCGAAATCTGGTGGTGTGTCGAGCAGTGGCGCTCTAACTCTATTGAGCGAAATAACTACAAAGTAATTGGACTAGCTTGGACACTATGCACGTAATATAGCCCCTCTCCGTATGCTATAAGGTAATGAAGGGGAGGAACCAGGTTTCTCGGCAAGAGTAGTTGTTTTGATGGGCCGTGGTGGCTTCTCAAACCCATTCCCAGAGCTGGTAGTTTTTCAGGGTCATTTTGAAGATTTTTTTCTGCTCTATAGCAAAGCACACAAAGAAATTTGCCGTATTCGACGAGCTGAATCGAATAGTGATCTATTTTCAGAGCAATTGCAAGAACTTTCTTTTGAGAAAGGCGGAAATAATATATTGATTAAATATCATTCTGGACAAAGGATAGTCTTTCGATCGTGCTATATTCCAGATTTTTCGGCAAAATGTAGAACTGAAATACAACAAATTATGGTAGAACTGTTTGAGGAATCCGAAACTGATAGTATTTTGAATTAAACATGGCATTACCAATAAAAAAAGTTATAGCCCATTTTCAACCCCTCCCAATGCCCTTTCAGAAAAATTCAACAAAATTAAATTCCATGAAGTGAAACCAAAGTTAGAGAGATTCGGAGCACTATTCAATGGTCATTTTACACCATTTTCCGTTGAAGCACTAAGATGATATTTGACCAAAGTCCATCCCACATATGCATAAACAAACGCTGAAGGTGTGCAATCCGCCCAAATCATCATCACAACGCAACGATCAACTTTGCCGAAGCTATTCTAATTTAAAGTCATGTGTTGCCTTTCTTTTTTGCACATGCTGAAAATGGGACATTTTCTAAAATATCATTGATCTTCATATTTAAACAACTTAGTCCGATATGAGATTCTGCCATATGACCCATGGTTGGAAAGTCGATTTGCATTAACGTTACTACGAATTCATTACCTTGTATATGAAAGCAATCGTGATCAACCTCCGACTCATCGTGCTAAGTTTTTCAGTATCCGTACTTGCAAATAAGGCAGATATAATTTCAATCTTACGGAAGCGCTTTCCCTAGGATTATAAATGGATTTAATGATTTTTCACCTAAGCTGCGGCGAACTGGAATCATAAACTTGATTTAGTTGCACCGTGCTATTGAGATAAAAATAGATAACCGGAAATGGCTTTTCCTTCTGGTGGATTACTATTGGTTCTATTCGTATTTTCAGCTCCGCTCGAAAACATCCTTGGCTGAGCGTGTTGTATTCATCCCCTCTTCCTTGGTAGGATTCTGGAAGCCGGTGTACCATTTTTGAAACGCGATATTTTTGTCTTTGCTGGCATTGAAGCCACGTAGCTTGTTTGTGGCCCGCGAAAACCCTAGTGTATTAAAACGAGAACTCCACCGGTGCACTAGAAGAGGAAGAACAGTCGGGAAGTTTAAAAATTGATCCAGGATAAGAATACGAATAAAGTGAGATGATAGTAATCTCTTGGCGACGGTTCATGGTTTTGCACACGAATTTCCAATTTTAGTTCGTTTAGGGACAGTTGTCACTTTAGTCACATGGCACTGAGCAAATTAAAGCTGACAAACAAGTGCTTCCGTATTTTACGAGAATTTCGGGAGACAATTTTAATGCATTGCTATTCAAAACTGAACGGACGTACACACTTCAATGTGATTTTTGTCTTCAAAGTGGCGAAATCCTTTAACTGACATCCCTAATATAAGATTATTGTGGTTGGTGGTATTAAAATTGACACCGTGTTTCGTCATTTTGGTACGATTTTGACAAGAGATATTTCGCCTCTGGATTAAACTATCCAAACATCATAGAAAAAGTCCAATAAATAAATATCAACACCTGTTAATGAGCTTCGTATTTCTTTTCTTTTTTCAGATACATTATGTACATTTCCTAGGATAATCATAAACAGGTAATTATCCGGAATGTTTATAGGACAATCTTGTGTAATCGTTTGGTGTATATTTTTTTCGATAGAAAATCTTTTAAATAGCTCTGAGATTATTCGGTTGTTTCAAATGCAAAATGAGCTTTAAAATAAATTTGATTATATAGCTTCCCCGCCGACAACTGTCTGTTGCGGACTTCTTGTCTATCACGTTCCATTCACTATACATTTCACACTTCGCATTTCCATTCCTGCAATTTTTCTGTTTATCGTCTGTATACGTATACCTATATATTAACGGTAGAACCTTGAGACGGTTATCCAGATGAAGTGTTGTTGTTTGTTATGCAATGCAAAATTTATTCAAATTTAAATTCATAACTTTTCTACGAAGATTCTCTTTTCCGCCAACTTCAGGCACCGCTTCTGTTGGCAAACAGGCCTGATGGGAAACTGAAGGTATTCGTTCAGAGTTTCGCTACGGCGCGTTTTCCGGTGTCCATCAACATCGGCCGGAAGCTAAAACTGAGAAAGGTGGGGTTCAACGTGATTTATTGTTGTTATTATTCATATTAGCTACTCCTTGGACAAGAACAAGTTGATAATGAAAGTTTGCTAGATTTTCACCCGGTAATCAAATTACCCGTGTATTGAATGAATTTTCTTATTGGTGCGAGTAATGAGAATACAGCAAAATACTGTACGGTCGGTAGGAACAAATTCTAAGAAGAAAATTTACTTTCTCTTCGTGTGCGAATATTATATGCATATATTGTGATGCGATCGGTTGATTATCAGGCCGGAAGATTCATCTTGGAACAATGTCTTTCTTCACGAGTTTAATTCAAAAGCATTACAAAACTATTGTATCATTGAGTTTAAATTACAATAATAAATAAATTATAAAATGGTAGATTGTCTATTACAAATGTATTTTTCTCTAAATATAAAGGAGTCTAACATTTGCCTGATCCCCCGGATTCCATTTGAATGTACTACTTCGGGGGGAGGCTGTGCTCACGCACTTCAATAGATTCCAGGTCTAGTTGGTCGTACTAATTCGCTGGTCTCATGACTGCCATATCAGTCCTGCACGGGATGATATTGTTCATGCGCTCTTCTCTGCGTTGACCAATTGGATGCCATGGTCGATCATGAGATTCCGGTTGGTGCGTGGATTCCGGTTCACTGGTACCCCGACGACCCTATACTGGTGTTTTGTCGTGATCGGTGGTGGAGCTAGCCTCGACGGAGAGTTCCCGACGAAATAATGACTCCCGCAACTACTGACAGACGCGTTATTCTAGCTTAGAGGCAGTCCGACAGAATGCCGATGTCTGTCCGGCGATTCTGGGTCGAGGATTGCGTCCAGTTCCAGAGATTGACCGAGATTGGTGCCTCGACGATTCAAGCCGGTGATTCGCTACGGATTACTCGGAATAGTCCCCGAAGGAGGATCTTTCCCACTCCGACGAAGAGTTCCCCGGCAGCGGAAGGTCTTCCGAAACAGATGTTACCCGGGCATATGCCAAGGTCGGTCTTGCGATTCTGGGTGTAGGGTGGATTTCCAGTTCACATGCGCACCGACGACCTTTTGCCGGTGCTACTTTACGATCTACTCGAGCTAAACCCGGCGATGGGCCTAGCCTACTCCGACGTAGAAATTTTCCGACTTCGATACCGTTATCTCGATGCAGGTCGGTTGGCTGCCAAGGTCAGTCCTGCAATTCCGGGGGAGGATGACTTCCGGTTCTCTTGTACCCCGACGATCTATCGTCGACGGTGCGTGCGCTCAGTCTAGTCCCCGGCGGTGGATCTAGCCTACTCTGGTCGCGCCCGCTGGTCTACCTTCTCTTTCTTCAGCAGATTGACTTGTCTGGTTTCAAGGTCGGTCCGGCGATTCCTGTGAAGTGTAGCTTTCGGTTCATCGGTGCCTCGATGACCCGAAACTATGTACTGCTACGTTGCTGGTCGTTGCTCCTCTCGACAGCTTCGTTGCAACGCTGACACGACTGGTCTGTTCACCATTCCCATTTTTCTTTGTACGCGCACATTCTTTGGACAATATTGTTCATGTTAATTACCTCTCCGACAATGGTTCCCATTTCGGTTTTGCTCGTGCTTGAATCGTGCTCAGGCGTTTCCTCTGCATCACCGCACGCGATGCAGTACGGCGATCTCGCGTGGCAGAACCTATTTCTTGAATTTCTGTTCATAAACACCCACAGGACTTACTCAATGTGTCCATCTACCATTTACTGCGTTATCCCACTGAAATTGCTATTTGCTTAAGGTATCAGTCCGAACTTGTTTACGGACTCCTCTCGTGCCTCGTTCCCTATAACACTCGCTATCTTTTTCGAATAGAAGGTTTATGGGAATCGTTCCAGCTATAACTTAGGCTGCCTTTGACGAGATAGTTCAATACGCGCTATACACCCGCATGGCCATGAGCCTGAACGTGCTGTTCAGTCGAGATGTGTTCCTCTTCGTCTGCAGTGCCGTCACCCATGCCTGTAGTCGCTTT
The DNA here is from genome assembly GCF_030247195.1 of Topomyia yanbarensis. Classification (NCBI taxonomy): domain Eukaryota; kingdom Metazoa; phylum Arthropoda; class Insecta; order Diptera; family Culicidae; genus Topomyia; species Topomyia yanbarensis. The sequence continues at coordinate 368,857,617 of NC_080671.1, read as the reverse complement.
TTACTGCTGCTGACCGCCCAATTGTTGGGCATGATTCGAGATAGTGCCGAGATCACTTTTACGGCCCTTACACATGCGTGGTCGATGCGGCTATTGAAGCTTAGCCGGTTGTCTATCATTACTCTCAGTTGTCTAACTTTTCGCGTTGAGTTTATGGTATACTCTCTGACCGAACCCTGCTGCACTGCTTTGCGGTTACTTATCAACATCATCTCGGTTTTGTGATGAGTAGTGTTGTGGTACCGGTAATACCGGTAATACCGGTACGTCTACTTCCTCTAGTGATTCACTTGGAGCACCACGTCGTCCGCAAAACCGACAATCTTTACGGCCGTGGGGAGGCTCAGCATCAGCACTCCGCCGTACATAGCATTCCAAAGAGTTGGGCTGAGTATTGAACCCTGTGGAACGCCCGCTATTTCGGTTACACTTCTTTTTCCGGCATCAGTTTCTGGAGGCAATGGCTTTTTGATTTTCGTTTTAACTCTACGTTAGTAATATTCTATAAAAAAGCGACGTGCACGAAACATGACAACAACGAGCCCGTCGGGATTCCCGGATTTTAGCTACCGGTATTACCGGTACCACAACCCTAGTAGAACTATAATTTGCTTATTACTAGCAAAAATTCGATATTACGTTTGTTACTAAATTTAATTGTCGCGTTAAGCTACATAATTATCAGGGCTATATTTAGAAATTTATAACGAAATGATACGATAGGGGAGGGGTGTTAAAACTCACTCAAAAAATGCTACATCATTTTTGGATGTAGCCTCACCGCTTATTGTGCTGTCCGGACCGTATAGTCATAATGTTGCTCGTTTGAAATGCAAGTATCGACTGATTCAGACACGCGGCACCTTTGTTTATAATCTAGAGGTATTTGTTTAAGTCGTTAGGTGCTCTCTATTGACGGCTCTGCCCTGAATAGAGTGGCTCATGTATGGGACTTTTCACGGTTTCCGATATCTATTAGTTGTGTCAGCTTGTCCGCCGGGGCTTGTTGATGCAGTGTGTTCTTTTTCTCAGCGGTGAAGTATTACCTATCGTATGTCCATCTCCATCGGCCATTCGCTTATTTACTGGTGGTGCTAAATGTTAGTGTTGGTTCACGCAATAGTATTTGGTCCCACTGCGTGAGAAGTTCTTTTCTCACGCAAAGATTGGTGCTACCGGGCACCCGTTGTACCGGTTTTTCTAGCCCTTCTGGCAACCGGGTAATGATCAGAAGTAGTGAGCCAACATTAGCTCACTCTATAAGCGTGACTAGCATGACAGTCGAGAATAAACCTGCAACCAGACGAGATCGCTCCTATTTCGATCCTGAAAAAATAAATGTGTAGTTAGTTTGTGCATGCAAAGTATAAGTTGTATGTGATAAAATAAATTACGGTGAACTTACCTGAAAGATTTACTGTGAACACCTACCTGTAAGAAGATTTCCCTGGTGAAATTGTGTGCAGAGATGACCTGTCGTTCGGTGCATCAGCCGTCGTCGTCGAGACTTTTTCTTTCTCGTTTTTCCGCTCGCCTTAATTGCGAGTTGCTTTTGGTGGCTATCGTCATTCTGCCGCTGCTTCCCGTCGGTGATCTGCGTTGCCTGTGCAAGTAACATTGCATGCTGAAAGTAGGGTACGTGTACCCATAGTGGCCTTCATCCTACCGGAAAATTCTGGTGAAATAGAAGAAAATCACAACGTAGGGGTAAGCGACATCAGTTAGTTTGGAGACACTAAACGCAATCGTTGTTTCGTTGTAGGTAATGGTAATCTATGTAATGTAATGGTAATGTCAGACGGCACAGAACTACTGCAATAGATAGATTGGTCAGCCGCATTTTCACGTCTCAAATGACGTTTGGAATGCCAATGACAAAGTATCTCCTAGTATCGTCCGTGTCGAATTTCTCTTCTCCGTATTTTAACATGAATCCATCAATGTTTTCGGTCTTGTAGGTGTACTTTAATTATATCTTCATCCATATATATGGATCTTGGTTTGAACGTTGTCATATTCGAAACCGCGTTGGTATATACTTCTGAATGTTATCAATATAAAGTTTCTCAAGTGATGGAGCTGTATATGGGTAACTTGTTCGAATTTAACTTCTATTTCATTTATAGTAACTGTTCCAGCTCCAGACCTATTGGGTTTAGCCTTTTATTTGTTAATTCATGTTTTATTGGTTAATTCATTTCATTGCAATACTGTACAGCTTGTGGAGTGGATACGTAACAACGCTATAGCTAGAATTGATTGTTTGCTTCACTAATATATCTATAGCGGAATAATCTTTAGCTTCTGTTCTACGCGAGATGAGAAGGTAGACTGTATATATCCACAGAAACATTCTGTATCCACATTCTGTAAACATATGATAATTTTTGCAAGATATGCGAAAATGTGAATCTTTTGCCCTTAATTGAGCCGTAGCAACTTTCATATTTGAAGTAGCACCTTTTATATATCTCTGAAAGATATGCAAATAGTAAAATGATGTGGAAGCGAGTGAGTTCATGCTTAGGCGAAATTCATAGTTACATTTGACACAGTCAGTATCTCTTCTCTCAAAAATTTATTTTAAAGTAAATTGACTAACTCTAGGGTCAAAACACTGTTATTGTTTTCTGTTTCGTTAGTTTCGAAGACTAATAACTTCTATTGCTTTTGACAGTCCGATTGTGATTGCACTCGATACTAATGACCCTATGTTGGAGTTCTTTATACAAATAATGCAATTAAACTTCTGGATAAAACAGATCATATTAACTCTCAAAAAGGCAAGGGGTTTCATAAGCCTGGGTTTAAATTTTTAAATTTTTTTATAGGAATGATCGAACGGTTTCGGGTTTTCATTTCTCTCAGTAATTAAACGAGGATGGAAATACTTCGAGCTCTTAGGAGCTATGCTTCTTGAAGTCAGAATTTGAGCTAGCCTTTTTAAGGGTTAAACAGTAAATATATGCAGCACATTTTATTACCAAGGGTTCGAGTTAATAGCCTCAGATTCATTGCACAATCCCGGATACTTTGAGTTGCAGCCTGACGTGCACCTAGAACACGAATTTCCAGCTTGATAGACAGCTTGACCAATGATATTGGTCAGAGAGTAGTTGCACACAAACAATTTTCTAATCCATGGCGAATCCTTGTAGCTCACCAGAGAACATCCGATTTGTGTCGCACGATCCGAGACAATCTGGGTGAAATGGCCAATCGCAGGTCTAGTTCAAGAATTCAATATTATTAAAATTTCCTAATATATTGTAAGTTTCTGCATACCCCTTGTAATTACTTGGATACTTTGCAATTATGTCGTTATTAGCGAAAGCAAATTCCGAGTACCAGGCATCAACGAAACCTTTGATCAGATCAGTGTCGGAAATTGTCATACCGTAGTAGCTTTTCATGGCAATATTCTGTCCTACTGCTTTCAGGTTTGCAGTGTTTCGGCATTGATCGTGACCGTAAACACAACGCCTTGCGTTGGCGGCTGCTATATTTGCCAACTCTGAACTCCAGACCTGCAAGTGTTTCTCAAACAAATTAACACATTTCTCCGATGCTTGTGATGCTTAAGATACCCACCATTGTGCCCATTCGAGCTGCTTGTGAGTAGAATTTGTTAGAGTAACTCTGCTTGCCGGTAGCAATCTTGCTACGAAGTTGGTTGTGCAAGTTCAGGATCAGAGCCTGTTTGGCCGAGTCCAAAACTATCTCCTGTGCACCTGCTCCACACGATGAGGCGAGTGATTTCAATCCATTGCAAGCAATGTGAGATGCTCCGTTCCGGCATAACGAAGAGCTGCAATAATCCACCTGCTGGGAGGATTTCACCAAAGCCAAGAAAACCACTGGAAATTGTATACAGCAATTATACCGTTATATTGGATTTGAAAGGAGTTTTCGTGACCGACCTGTAACTAGAAACTGCATGATGCTACTACTTTTCAAGACTGCTGGGCTTAGGAAGCAATGGATGCTTTTATAGAATGTATTCTAGACCAGTAACAGATGGTAATGATGAGATCAATATTATATGCAATTTACTTCATATCATTTGTTCAAACAGTTGATCGTATTGTCGTAGTATCGATAGTACTTGATCGATCAAAATATATTCCAAGCGGCTTGAATATCAATGATTTGTGTTCAACGAAAACAAAGTTAGGTTATGCTTTTACTTTATAGAGTTTCTAGAAATCAATAGTTTTTACATACCCAAGAAAACCTACCTAAAGAAAACAGTATACGTTTTTCATAAAGATAGGTGCTTCCCTCGCAGTGCTAGAAGCTGCTCAATTTTTACCTTCCAATGCTCAATACAATTCTCCTAGAATATTTACAATGGTCCAATTACGTGGAAAACGTAGCCAAAGACAGACTAAATTGATAACTTTTATCAGTTTTCAATAATATTGCAACATAACGAAGATATATGAAAAATTCATTTTCCGTCGTCAACGTAAAGTGTCCCTCGCAGTACTGCTCCATCGGAATCCAATCAGACTGATTCCAATAACTTCAGTTCTAGAGCTGATCCTTGTAATTGTTAATACTCAAATGAAAGGCAATAGTCCATTTATTGGTCTTACTTGTTTTTGTGAGCTTAAGTTATAGCTGTATAACTGTCTACAAACAACATGGTCATGAAGGGGTTCATAGGGTAAAGCTCTTGGCTTATAAGCCTTTTTAAGATATATTAATTACGATATTAGATGAAACCCATTGTGCAATTTCAGTATTTGGCACCGATTTGGATTGGTATAATAAAATTCTTACACACTGCAATTATTGTTAATGGTAAATCAATATTACGAGTGCAAGTAGTTTGATTAAATGTTGTATGCGTACTTTTCTTTTACTTTACTAGTCTGTTTTTGCTGTTATGTTCGTTATGTTCGCTTTTCCACTACTCATGTATACCAAAAATAATATCGGACAATTTATACACTGTTACATAATCTCTTTGCATATTTTTTCCCTTTTTACTATGTCTTAAATCATACTAACTCTCATTAACACAATCATTTGCATCTCATATACACTCACAATCTCTCTCATTCAAAACATATAATCGCTCGTGACCTTCGCGACAACACAAACCTAGTCACAATCGCGAACATGCAATTACAATCATTCACTCATACTTACGTCCGCGTTCTTGCCAACATTAAAACACCCCTGTAAATAAGTGAATCTTTTAGCTCCTATAAATTTACAAACACGTCCTCGAACATTGACTCGCAGCTCGCGCGATCATGAATCATGGTGACGTTCGAAAGCCTGTGCCCTCGGTCCTAGCAGCTTAGATCCACGCCTTCTGTTGGACCAATAAAAAATGACGCTCATATCCACTAGACAATACGTTCCATGTTGACATAATCTGTTCTAGCATTTGAACCGTCCACCAAAAATTAAGTATCAGAGTCACGGTCCGCGCGCGATCATCTAAGAACACACACGAATTTGCGAATGGACACACAGTTATAAAATGGAATTTATACACGCGAAGTTACATACACGATAGCACACACAACATACAAACGCCCATGCGATCGAACACGTTAACGTACAAACGCTAAAGCTCTTCGCTATGTTACATGCGATCGCGAAACTACAGCTCTCGAAAAAAAATTCCTTATGTAAAAATGCTCATGGTAGAAGTATTATATCAGTGAAAATGCAATAATTTGATGAAAAAAGTCAGGTTTCCATGTTTCCTTGAATTTTACAGATATCCAATCTGTTTTTTATCATACAGGTTTTAATCTTAGGGTCATTGGTCTTTTCAGGTTATTAAAATCTCTAACCCTATGTGCGGACTGGGAATCGAACCCAGCTGAGCTACGTACAACTGTAAAAATGTACGCAGCGTGAGTCAGAAATATCATTTAATATACACACCTAGAAAAAATAGTGTAAATTTACGTCTCCTGACCCTGACATATACGAGCATCAAAAATGACTTAGTTTTAAGTTTGATTTTAATTTTACATGACGTTTAATTTCGCAAATCATGTAATTTTACTCAACATACAGCGTTTGTTCTGAATGGTAGGAAGTGTAATTTTATGTCATTGCGCATGTAAAGCATATGTTTCATGTAAAATTAAACGAAGCACGGTAATGTTCCATCATTTCGTAAATTACGGTTCGTTGAATTGTGTCATGTTTGCAATTACGTCAACGATAAAATTCAGATTTTTTTGGCGTGTAGAAAATTTCGGGGATGAAACATCCCAAAATTTTAACTTTCCGTATTTTTTAAGGAACGAACATTATTCTAATCAAATACTTGTTTGTACTAGCTTGTTTCCATTGAAAAATTTATACAAAGTGTTCCGAGAGCTACTTCAAAAGTTACAGTTATTATTTGTCATATTTTCCCATAGTGACAATGATAAAAACTCCAATCGAAATGGGCTAGCGTTTACTTGAACATTGTCCAAATGATGTTAAATTTGGCATCTAAACTTACTGTGTCCACCAATTTGAAAAATGCGGTTTTGGAAACGATAGATGCGCGGGGCTGTTAAAACAAAAGGAGGTCAGTGGGGCCATCGAGTTTGCGAGAGATTATTCTAGAAGTTCAATACTAACAATTAAGCAAATGAAGAAATGTGAAAAATCCCAATACAACAGACGCCATCCTTAATTAGCATTTTCTGGAAAAAAATTATATTCAACGATAGAGTGCAAAGATATATTTCGCGATATATTCTATGAAATATACTTTGATTTGAAAATTTTCATAAACATTGAACCAACGCAATCCCTTCCCTTCCTAGGACAAATTATAATAATTAACAATTTAACATTACGAACCCGTCTATCTCAAACAAATATACTCAACGGCTTTTTGAACTGAGCACAAGTAAGTATGTAAATTACTTAAACAGTGCAGGTGCTATTTACAAACTCTTTTTACCTCATGTACCTTCCGGCTTGATTTTTAAAGAAGGGGTTGTGTGCTTCCACGTAAATATCACTCTGACGCAACAAGTGGATGCTCTGTAAATATGAGGTCCGAAGCTGATGCCGGAAATGTTCACTTATCTGTGCACACTTGTTTCAATTGACATTGTGTAAAACTTCAACAGAATAAGTCAGTGGCGTCACTGGTAATTGTTTGAGATTTTGAAATAATTATTCGATTTATGAAAGATTTTTTTTTCAACATTCTACAAACTCGAAGAGTAAATCTAAAGCAATTAACCCATTCATGCCCATGTTGTTTGTGGACAACAACGTTTTTAAACAGCTATAACTTTTGATTAAGGTGAGATTTGCTCACAAAAACAAGTAAGGCTCGTTAATGTGATTATTCCCTTTAATTTGAGTATTAACAGTTATAAGGATCAGCTCTAGAACTGAAGTTACTGCAATTAGTCTGATAGGATTTCGATGGACCAGTGCTGCCAGGGACAGTTTACGTTGACGACGGAAAATGATTTTTTCATATATCTTCGTTATGGTGCAAAATTATTGAAAACTGATAAAAGTTATCAATTTAGCCTGTCGTTGGCTACGTTTTCCACGTAATTGGACTATTGTAATTATTCTAGGAGAATTGTATTGAGCATTACAAGGTAAAAATTGAGCAGCTTCTAGCACTGCCATGGAAGCACCTATCTTTATGAAAATAAGCTTTTCGTGTTTCTTGACCCAACCTTTTTCAAGGAAAAAAGTTTTGAAACACTACATGCACTAGAAAAAGGTTGGGCATGAAAGGGTTAAATATTTTATTAAGGGGAAATAAGGGTTTCAGTGTAGAATAACACTTTTTTTAGAAATTTGGGTAAAGCTTGATCGAAACTTTTGTACATTATACTCCATCATTTCAACAACATTCTGCAATTTTTCCATGTCAAAATATCGACGTTACTCGATGACGAAGCTTTTTGTAGAATTTCTTTTTGTAGGTGTTAACTACCATTCAAAAACTACTTAAGACACATTCCACGCACTTGTATCGCTTACCTCATGGAAATAAATCTGGTAATATAAGTAAGAGTTGTTCTGAAATATGTTGGTATAGGTTTAAGGCTCTCAAATCATAGAAGAATTTTATGACGGCCATCAATGAAAACCATAATTGAATTGATTTTTTCCGTACCATACCGGTAGGTTTGTACTAAAATAAATTGGAGTAACGTTAAATGGCATTTTATTGGTTACAATAAATTGGCCAATTTTAGCCCTCTCCCCTAACGCAAAAACCATGTTTTTTTTTCAATTTTTAACGACAACAAAGGACGCTATCTATGAAATCTTTTCAGAAGCTATTAGTACTCATCAATACTTTTCTAAAAATGTGCTATTTATATATAACAAGCTTTGAAATCTTTCTCTGACAGGGGTATACTGAAGTGTTGTCCACTAACGCTTTCTATTACAGTATGATACATCCTTCGCCAGAGTTACTTTTAAGAGCCTACAGAACAGAATATAGACATAAGACATGAGGGGTTTAGGGGCGGTGGAGAGGGGGTCGGTTTGCCGTTAAGGGGGAGGCCTACCTTATAATATCGAATAATAATCGAGTTTTTAATCTTTCGCATGACGGGAAAGTTATTGACCACTTGGAACAAACCACGGTTTGTCTTTTCAGAATTTATTTTATTTTAAATGAACCAAACATCATAGTTTAATGCAATTGTGTGCAGTATTTTAACGAAAAACCTTTTTGTACTGTAATATATCAAAATTTTGAAAATGCTGGGTCTTTCTCTTTTTTCTAGAAGTCGTGAAATACGGCTACATTTTGGTTAATTTCTGCAATCATCACTATTAAGGGGGGTAAGGGTTTTAGCGCGAAAAAAATAGTGTATCATTTCAATAACATTATGTAATTTTTCTAAGCAAAAATATCGACAACTGAGACTCGGTGACGAAGCTTTTTGTGGAACGTCTCTGGAAAATTCAAATGCCATTCAAAAACTACTTAACCTATTTCTTTTAAACTTTGCATACACATCCTATGTAAAAAATACCTAACCCCTACGTTCAGTTTTTGAGATAAATTTGAATAAAGAAAGAACGATCGTTGATATTTCCGATAGCCGCTTGCTCGGGATTAATTAAATATAAATACAGCTCTCGACAGTTGAGTGTCCGGAGCTGAAGTTTCTCTTTCAATCAAGCTCAGAATTTCTGAAATAATTTACCAAACGATAAATCTATCATAAATTCTCGGTAGCCGGCTGCCCAGAGAAATAAACACATGATAACACTTCTAAGAGTTGTATAGATCGTATCACCTATCAAGGTGAATCTAGATTTGAGCAACTTTTTACCCTATCCTATTAACAAAAACTCCTTCCCGTGGCAAACGTGGAGATGCAGGGCTCCATAACAATGTTTGTAACACTAACATTCCTCTCTCATGATGACTGTAAGGACGTGGGGCTGGCGCCGTTATTGACATTTCAAAGTATGCAATTCTACGGTAATCATTTTCATGTTCATACTCTGTGATAGGGTGACGAGCCCATTTTTGCCATGTTTCTATTGTCACCATACCCATTTGAAGCCATTGGTTAGAGCAGTGTCTGCCATCTTTGTTTAACGCATTGAGTCAAATGGTAACGCAACAATAGGGGCATTCGATTCGAGTTTTTGTTGCGCTCAAACACGAGAATTTCACTGTTTTCAGTGCATTTGTGTTATTATATTAGTTCTTAACAACGAAGCAAAGCTGTTGATGTCAATTTTTATGCATTTCATTGATTGAAGGCCGAGAAATTAATGAATTAATGAGGCACCCTGCTTAGTATGGTGAAAATAGGCACTTTACCATATGTCAAAATATAATGCAAAAATTAAAAAAAACAAATCGTTGCATAAATTTAAGAACAATCTGTTGCACGAAAACATAACCAACGTAACAATGATTATGAAAACTATCAATTTTTTGATTACAGCTTACCCAACTGGTCACAGTTTTACTTAAGCGAGACCCATGCAGTTTCAACATCAGTGTAATCAATTGAGTTCTACAAGATGACGACACGAATTAAATCATGATGAATGAAGTTCCTGTTTGACAATTCTCGGTGGTTTGTTTACTTTGCCAGTTGCGTTGCAGTGTGAGTGCAACGGGCGCTCATCTGTTACATTTGAACTCACGTAACTTCCATGTAAACAAACCACCGAGAATTGTCAAACGAAGTTCATCAGGCTTATTCTGTGGGGTTATGTCGGTTGGTGTAAAACCTAATAACGTTTCAAGGTTGCCAATGTTTTTTATGTCTCCAAAATAAAATTTAAAAACCACAACATTTAGCCTCAAATTAGAAAATAAAAATTTAAAATCTGTTCAGTTGATACTTCGCAATTTATTCCCCATTAGCATTGCCAAGATGCCCTGAGTAGTTTTAGGATTGTTCTGGTTGGAGAAATCTTTCGCTTTGTGAAACATCGTCTGTCCAATAATTCAATAGAAAACAGTTTATATATATATATATATATATATATATATATATATATATATATATATATATATATATATATATATATATATATATATATATATATATATATATATATATATATATATATATATATATATATATATATATATATATATATATATATATATATATATATATATATATATATATATATATATATATATATATATATATATATATATATATATATATATATATATATATATATATATATATATATATATATATATATATATATATGCAATAAATGCATTTACAGTGCTATGCGTTCTCTTGGAAAATCAATTATTTCTTAGGTTTAAGTTACATGTATATCGAAGAATCAACGATACAGCTCCAGTTGGAAATCTCGCCTTAATATCTGCTGTTCAGTAGTCATTAATTTATATTCTGAGGAACGAAAGGAATTGGTATCAAATTAATATTTTATTGATATGCACAATTTGTAAAATTTTGCTGAATTTTTTTTATATTTATATACAGGCATGCACATTTCCATAGTTTTTTTAACTCTATGCTAAGTTCTTTGCATTTTATCATGCTCCATTTCAATTCATAATTAATTCTCCGGCAGTCGCGTCATTAGGCGACCGCTTAAAGCTTTAAGCGCTTTCACCTGACTTTAACCGTTGTGTGTCCGACGCGGTACCCGGGTACCTTTTTAAGTTTCAATTAATTAAATTCCTATGTTTTATCCATAGCTGGAAACTGAAACTTTGTGACATCTTAGAACTTCACTATGTCAAGCTTTTGGGTTAATAATATTGTTGATATAGTAAGGGTGGGAGTGAGGAGGGGCTCCTGAATTTTTTTACTACGTAACAGGCCGACGTGGGTACCCGAGTACCCATAAAACTAAAATGCCCATAACTAAGGTAATATCCAACCGATTTCGATACTTTTGGTCGTTTTGGATTCAGGAACTCATCCACTTTTGGACTTGGCAAAAATGAATCGGGTTACTTCATTCGGTTCCCGGAAATCCGGGTTTCCGGAAGCAGGTTCCAGAGCTGGGGTACTATTTGCGAACTTCAATGGAATACTAGCAATATGGGTATCAAAATTCTTGGAATTGCATCAGTAGGCCGTATCTCGTGGTTTTGGAACCATTTGGTTATTTGACCCCGGAACGGACATTCCGGAGCAGGTTCCCGTGGGGCCGTGAGTGGCCATTCCATTCCAATTCCATTTTTAAAATTGACACAGGGTCCCGTAACAATAAAAAACAGACTTTCGAGACAATTTGAAAAGTTTTGATACTCATATTGCTAGGACATTATTAGAATTTACCAATCATATCCTAGTACTGAAACATTACTCCGGAAAATCGGGATTACTAAAAACCAGGTCCATTATTCCGGTTCTATTGTACAGAATCAAAAAGTGGATGAGTTCCTGAATCCAAAACATCTAAAAGTGTCCAAATCGGTTAAAGGAAGCCATAGTTATGAGCATTTCAATTTGTGGGTACCCTCGTTGGCCTGTTAAAGGTGTTTTTTTTATTGGACACATAACTGTTAATAACGAAGTGCACTCAGTGTACTTTTCGACATTAGGTGGGTTAATATTTGAATATATGTGTTTTAATCTGGAAGTGGGGGGAATACGCTTGTATGTATGTACATGCCTTTAAAAAATAGCCGATATGTTGCATATTACTCATAACGGCCTACACAGCCAATAGTCTATAGTTAAGGGTTCAAATTGTAAACTTCAGATGCCGTGCACAATCCTGGATACTTGGAGCTACAGCCTTTTGTGCACTTGGAGCACGCTTTCCCTGCTTGATAAACAGGTTGATCTATGATGTTGGTGATGGCATAGTTGCACACGAAGTACTTCTTAATCCATGGTGAAACGTTGTAGCTCACATAGGAACACCCGATTTGGTTTGCGCGATCCGACACAATCTGGGTGAAATGGCCAATTACAGCTCTATTTCGAAATACCAATAATTTAATAAAATCATTTAAGAATATTTAATGTGTCTGTCTCATTGTATTCTTCTGGATAGTTTGCAACTAAGTCGGGATTTGCGTAGGCTGCCTCCGAAAACCATGCATCAATAAAACCTTTTATCAGATCAGTATCGGAATATGTCTTGCCGTAGTAGCTTTTTATGGCAATATTCTGCCCAACTGCTGGAAGCGTTGCCGTGTTTCGGCACGCATCGTGACTGAAAACGCATCGACGTGCGTTGGCGGCCGCAATACTTGCCAATTCTGAATTCCAAACCTACAAATATTTCACTTATTGATTTTCGAGTTACTCCAGCAGAGTGAGGCCAAGACGAATTTGACGTATCCAAATGAGCAGAAATCTGAAATCTGAATTTCTGTTGTGAATACGTCAAATTTCATGTTCTTTTGGATACGTCAAGGCCTCATGGTCACACTCTAACTAGAGTGCTCTACAAACTACCCACCATTGTGGCCATTCGAGCTGCCTGCGGATAGAATTTTGTGGCAGTATAATTCTGTTTTCCCGTACCAGTTTTGGTGCGAAGCTGGTTGTGCAAGTCCAGGATTAGAGCCTGTTTGCTCGAGTCCAGCACTACTTCCTGTGCTCCTGCTCCGCATGACGTTGCCAGCGCTGTCAGTCCCTTACAAGCAATGTGGGGACCTCCATCCGGGCATAACGAGGCGCTACAGTAATCCACTTGCTGGGAAGATTTTACTAAAGCCAAGATGACCACTGAAAATAAAATGTGATGACCTTTTCGATCATCTCTTCGATAGAATTGATATACCTGCTACCAGAAACTGCATGATGCCACTCCTTCTCTCGGACTGCTATGTTTTGGGCATAGTAGCCGCTTTTTTATAGCAATATAATGGTAACATACATTGGAACGTGTAAGAACAGATGGTGTCCGTAAGGGACCATTCATAAATTACGTAACGCTTTTAGGGGGGGGGGGGGGTACAACAAGTTGTGACATGTTGTGACATAGGGGGGAGGGGGAGTTAGCTAGATCGTTACGTAACATGTTTTCACCGAAGAAAAAAAATTTTTTTTCTTGGAATTTGTTACGTAATAGGGGAGGGGGGTATGGAGAAATTTGTGACAATTTGTTACATGGGGGGAGGGGGGAGTCTATTTTGGGCAATTTTTGCGTTACGTAATTTATGAATGGTCCCTAAGGCCAACCATCTAAATAATTTTATTTTCACACGACTTCATATCGCTTGTGCAAACACGAGCCAAACAGTAGTTCAAAAGAACTGATCAATTGGATGTATTCATGAAAACATAAGATTTGTTCCAGTACACGGAAGTTACTCCCTGTTGCTCCGGAGCAAAAAATTCTTGCTCCTTTTCACTCCTGTTTGCTACCAAAAGAAGAAAAAGGGAAGAAGATTATACAGGAACGTTTTTCTTCCTGTTTGCTCCGGACTACTTCCAGTTTCTCCTGGTACTGGAACAAACCTATAAACTTTTTTCTTTATCTTTGGTTTGGTTACCTGTACTTGTGTTCAGCCGCAAATAAAATCGGTTTGGTTAAAGTTTGGCAAGTTCCTATTCGCATTGGAGCTGTTAATACTGTTGCCAACATTGTTCTAAGGTGCCATCGCACGAATTCTTTAATTTTTCGTTTATATTTTCAACGTGCCCTCAAATAAAATTAGAAATGGATAAAAATATCTCGCGTGTTTTTTGAAAAGGGCCAATAAGCATGCTGTCAAAATTCACTTTGAGGGGAAATTCCAGACAAACCATTAGTCGCCTACTATAAATCTTAGCAGTAGATGAAAGAGAAAACTTTTTCCTTCCATAATATGTTAACATCCGTTCTTGGCGAGTTACGGTTTGTCCGGAATTTTCTCTCAAAGTGAATTTTGACAGAATGCTTATTGGCCGTTTACAAAAAACACGCGTGATATAATGATTAGTTAGAGCACTCCAAGCGAATGACACAGTTTTCGATTGCGCCTAACAGTATTCAATTTGAATACTGCGCAAAAAACTATAAAAGAATCAGGGCCGCCTTCTCATTGTGGTCGATTCGTTGACAGAAGAAAAACAATGAATAAGGGGGATGCCAGAGTGAACGCGATTCGCGACGCGACGCGATGCGAAGCGATTTTTGACAGATCGCGCGACGACGCGCGACTGAGCTCCGTTCATTTGTTTCCTGCAAAATAATACAGTACATGTCAGAGTGGAAGCGACGCGATGCGACGCGCTAAGCGATTTTTTGCGCGACGCGCGACCAACTAGTACGTGCACAGGTTTTTCGCGCGAAAAGATGCTGACAAATTCAAAATTTGATTTTACTTTGGTGGCAGAGGATATTTATGTTGATGTCGAAGCTCACATTGGAGCTGTCTTCCAAAGATGTGCACTGTGGGACCAACAACCCCGCCATTCACGGCACCGGATTCTTGTGAACCAATGTTGGAAATATGTTTTGGATTAATGGGGAATACTTGGTAAGTAAAATCGATGGACAATTTTTAAATTGTTATTAATGGGTACTGTGAGTGACCGACATTTTCTCAAATATTATACTTGCTCTAAACTCTATATTTTTTTTTAATTTCAGACGATGTTGCAAAGAAAAGGTGTAAAAAGTTGCGTGACACTTTTGGTCGCGAACTGTGCAAGCTGCCGGTGTTCAGATCCCAGGATGCTGGTGACCAAAGCGTTTGCTCTAGCTGACCGCATTTCAAAAGTCTACTTTTTACGGCAACAAATGTAGTCCAGGCAAGCAATTGGCAATCTCAAGCCTCAATTTTCCAACAGCGAGGTATTTGAGGACGTCAAGGCATTGGAAGGATTTTTTGAAATCCAACCAAGTCAACTAGAAACAATGGAGGTAGCTGATACCTTCACTGGGCGATCATTAAGTGCTCCTGTCTCGCTTCCCACCAAACGATATAAAAAGAATAACGAAAAGAACGCTCAAGCAGAATATCTTTTAGAGCTTGAGCAAAGGAAGCTAGAACTGCTTGATATAAAACTTTCATTGATAGCCCGCTACCCCATGTAAAGAAATCCCCTAGAGAAGCTTCGGCTTCGAATTGTGCTGCAACAGACAGGATTATGTGTGGGCTTTTGAACATTTTGTAAGAAATCTTCACTCTTCCTAATAACATCAAGTACAACCAAAAAAACTTTTTGTAGATGTAGAACATTGTCCTAGAGTGTGGCGGATATTGCACTCGAATGTGCTTTCCATCAATGCTGCCACAACAATGGGGGAAGCTCCACAAAGTCCAGTAATCTTGCGCACTTTGTATAAATACATGTTGGGTTAGCTGTGGCATATGAATTGGCTGAAGCTTTATCCATAATGCAAGACAGGTCTCCTTAATGATTCTAGCGGCCGTAGATCTTCCAATACGAAACGTGTAGGATGGTGCATTGAACGAAAAACCCGTTGCCAGAAGCCTAGAGATATTGCACTGTATTGGTTCTTAAATAAAACTATTTAATAATTCAATCTAAAAACAGCTTATAAATTTTGCTAATATGCCACGATATATCGTAGGGATTATAGAATTAATTTGTGGCATTCTACAAATTCAACATTATTTTTTAAGGGGTGATTGCTTTGCAATTCGTGAAGACATACTACGACGGGGAAGGGAGAGGTCTAGCATTACCTTAGTGTGATTATAAGTTTCTCTCGTGGTTCTATGGGAGTTTTAATAACGTTGGTCCACTCTTTAGTGAGAACAACTTCAATATGGCTTAAAATGTAATCAAACGTTTCGATGCTCACACGGGTATAGTTGCGAAATTTTTTTGGATAATTTAGCAAATCTTGGTGCAGGTGGAGATACGTCTTCTCTTTTCCTATTGATCGGATGAATTCCAAAATCTTTATGGTTTCTGAAAAAGAAATCGCGTACGCATTCGGACATGAAATATTTTTCGCCTGAGCTCATTTTTACAGAAACTTTTTAGCTCGCAATCCGTTCGATACTTCAACGCAATTTTTGTTTACGTATAACGCATATGACCATCGCTTCCAGTCGCGTTCACTCTGGCTATCATGTCGTGTTGGAAATCGCACGCAGTTCGCATCGCATCGCGTCGCGTTACGCATCGCGCCCACTCTGTCTTCACCCTAAAGATGCAACGTTGACGTCTTTTCGTTGTTGCAAATTTGTTTTGTTGAAGTGCCGGCAAGTATTTTCCAAGTTTGCAAGTATTTGTTCTTTATATGATGCTCATTGCAAACAAACTCTGACAGTTACTTTCCACTATAGTATTGAGTAGGGTTACCAAATGGGCTGAAAGCGAAATAAGGACATCTTGAATTTTGACCGAGACTAACAAATTTTACTCATCTTTGACTAAAATGTGTTTGGTTGAGTGGTATTAAGAAAAGATTTCCAATATTTTTTTTACAACAGCGCTTTTTTATTCTTCTCGGGTCCTAAGAAACTATGCAGAATATTAGGTCGTGGCATCTCGTGTTACATTTAAAATTTGTATGGATATTAGTACGAGAAATCCTATTTTTTGCATTTTCATTTCCAAAAATCAAAGCTTTTCCTTAAGTATAGAACTTATTGATTAAAGTTCATGAAGTAACTAAGAAATTTGCCGACTGTGCTAGAATATGATAGCTGTTTAAAATTCGATGGTTCGAAATAGAGGACAAATCGTTTTTTTTCTGTCAGCGCTCAACAAGATGAGAAACATGCAAAGTTAAGTTTTTAACTTTTCTTCAAGAAATGAAATTAATCAATGTTTTTGAATCATTAATCTGAACATAACAAATCAAAAGACTATAAGGAAGTGAACAACTATGGCGAGTAAAATGTTTCATTCGCTTGAGTGAATTTAATCTAATTGATTTCAAATATAACACGGCTTGCGATTAAAACTAAGGACATTTGAAGTAAAATTAAGGACGCTTTCCCAAATCATCGAAATTAAGGACATGTTCTTTAAAATAAGAACGGTTGGTAACCCTAGTATTGAGTTACTTTCAATTAACAGCTATTAATAATAATAGGCTCCACCTACTAAGTTTCGTTTACAGTCCGTGTTGTTTAATGGAAAATAATTCTTTTAGTCAACAAAACCATTTTTTACGGTTCGATTAGCAGAAATAAACTTGTTTGTTGTCTATTAGCAACAAACCATGATTTGAAAAAATACTTTGATACTTTTCTACAACTGAAATTCAACTAAATAGGTTAAATTTTTTCTTGGACTTGTTACATATGTTGCTTGGGTTATGCCAGGGGCGGATCCAGAAAAAAATTTCGGGGGGGGGGGTCCGAAATTTCGATTTTAAAATGAAGATTGTACAATTCGTAATACATAATAATCTTATGCAACGAATATCAGTTTTGTTGGGCAAATATGGTTTCGAATAATTTTGAGTTTGAAACTAAGATAAAATTGAAACTCATTTGAAATTTCTCAATAAGTAAAGTAATTTCGGAGGGGGTCCGGACCCCCAGGACCCTCCCCCTGGATCCGCCACTGGGTTATGCTCATGCTCTGTGATATGTCAAAATGTAACGTAAAAATAAAAATAATTAACAAATCGATCGAAATCGAAAACATAGCCAACGTGACAATGATTATCCTTTCAATGCGTAATGTTATTTTAAAACAACATTGCGAAAATCGTCTTAAAGTTATCGTATTAACGTACCAGATCTGAGAAACAATTTCAACTAAATTAGAAAAAAAAAAATCGATTCGCGTCTTTAAGGGTTATGAACAATATAATTTTTTTATACTTAAGCGAGCCTCATGCAGTTTCAACATCAATGTAATCAATGGCGTTTCAAGATTGCCAATGTTTTTTTTTAAATTAAAATTTAAAAATCACAACTTTGGCTGCAAAATAGAAAATAATCTGCTCAATCTTAGGCCACGAGAGTAGAGTTCCCCTTTAAAATGACAACTGCTCACCTGTTTAATTTTAGGGATTACTTAGTTTAGCATTGCCCAGATGCCCAGAGCAGTTCTAGGATTATTCTACTTGGTGAAATCTTTCGCTTTGAGAAACACCTTTTGTCCAATAATTCAATAGAAAACAGTTTAAATATGTATGCAATAAACACATTTTCAGTGCAATGCGTTCTTTTGGAAAATCAATTATTTCTCAGGTTTAAGTTACATGTATATCGAAGAATCAATGTTACAGATCCAGTTGGAAATCTCGCCAATGTCTTAATATTTTTCGTTCAGCAATCATAATTTTATGTTATGAGGAACGAATGGAATTGGAATCAAATTAATATTTTCTTGATATATACAATTCATTAAATTTTGCTGAAATTTTATTATATTCGTATATAGGCATGTACATTTCCTTAGTTATTTTTTCAACACTATGCATTTATATTTTATATTTTGCATTTTATCATGCTCTGATCGATTTCAATTCATTGTTAACCCTTCGCCAGTTGCGTTTTTAGTTGAAGTTCTAAAACGATTTCACCTGACCTTCATAACGAAGTGCACTCAGTGTACTTTTCGACATAAGGTGGGTTAATATTTGACATTAGGTGTTTTAATCTGGAAGTGGGAGGAATGTTCTTGTATGAGATGCCTTTTAAAAACAGCCGACATGTTGCATATTAATCATAACGGTATACACAACCAATAGTTTATAGTTAAGGCTTCAAATTGTAAACTTCAGATGCCGTGCACAATCCTGGATACTTGGAGTTACAGCCTTTTGTGCACTTGGAGCACGCTTTTCCTGCTTGATAAACAGGTTGGTCTATGATGTTGGTGATGGCATAGTTGCACACAAAGTACTTCTTAATCCATGGTGAAACGTTGTAGCTCACAAAGGAACATCCGATTTGGTTTGCGCGATCCGACACAATCTGGGTGAAATGGCCAATTGCAGGTCTAGTTCGGAATACCAATAATTTAATAAAATAATTAAGGAATATGTAATGTTGCTTACCCATTGTAATCTTCTGGATAGTTTGCAATTATGTCGGGATTTGCATAGGCTGCTTCCGAAAACCACGCATCAATAAAACCTTTTATCAGATCAGTATCGGAAAATGTCGTGCCGTAGTAGCTTTTAGAGGCAATATTCTGTCCTACTGCTGGAAGCGTTGCCGTGTTTCGGCATTTATCGTGACCGTAAACACATCGACGTGCGTTGGCGGCCGCAATACTTGCCAATTCTGAATTCCAAACCTGCAAATATTTCAATGGTTGATTTTCGAGTTACTCCAGTACTCCAGTTGTTCAAATAACCCACCATTGTGGCCATTCGAGCTGCTTGCGGATAGAATTTTGTGGCAGTATAATTCTGTTTTCCCGTACCAGTTTTGCTGCGAAGCTGGTTGTGCAAGTCCAGGATTAGAGCCTGTTTACTCGAGTCCAGCAGTACCTCCTGTGCTCCTGCTCCGCATGACGATGCCAGCGCTGTCAGTCCCTTACAAGCAATGTGGGGACCTCCATCCGGGCATAACGAGGCGCTACAATAATCCACTTGCAGGGAGGATTTTACTAAAGCCAAGATGACCACTGAAAATAAAATGTGATGACCTAATCGACGATCTTCTCATTAGAATGGATGTACCTGCTACCAGAAACTGCATGATGCCACTTCTTTTCTCGGACTACTACGTTTTGGGCATAGTAGTCGCTTTTTTATATGCAGATATGCAAGATAGCAATATAATGATAACATACAGTAACGTCGCGAGTAGTAACAGATGGTGTCAGGAAGGTCACCAATCTAAATAATTTCATTTTTCCACGACTTCATATCGCTTGAGCAAACATGAGCCAAACAATAGTTCAAAAGAAATGTTTGTCAAGTATCAATTGGATCTATACATGAAAACATAAACTTCTTTCATTATCCCTTGTTTGGGTGCCTACTCGTGTTCAGCCGCAAATAGAATCGGCTCGGTAAAAGTTTGGAAAGTTTACATTCGGAGTTTGGAGCTGGTTTATACTGTTGCCAACATTGTTCCAAGGTGTCATCGCCTGATTTCTCAAGTGTTCATTATTTATCGGCAAGCTGAGCATTACTGATCTATTGTTCACCTTTCGCAAGAATAACTTCTTTGACTAGGTGAATAAATTTTTGAATATCGATGGACGTACTCAAAGTGGATCAGTGGCTTTCGTAATTCGGTACTTGATAAACGATAAAATTAAAAATGACCTAGACATTGGGCCACTCACAGGCCTCCCGACAACTTATGAGACTTTAGGCAAAACATGAATAAAAAGTAGTCGATGGTATAGGCTGTGTACAAGATCAACAAAAATCTGTGATTTACGGTAAAAATATGTTAATATCAATAGTTTTAACCCGATCGTGGATGGATGAGCCTCACTTTCTGACAGTTCATTAGTATTGTGTACGACGATGCAATTCCATTGTAGCGCATCCATCGCCTGTTGTTTTAAAAGTTCATTAAGCATATTGTTATACTACACTTTTATGAAAAATTCCGCAAAAATCATTACTCGTCGAATATAGATTATAGCAGTAGACGACAGAGAAAACTTTTCTCCTTCATAAAATGTTAACGACCTTGCTCGACGAGGAACGGAACGGAATTTTCGCTCAAACTGAATTTTGGTATAGCTTATTGGCTCTTTTGAAAAAAAAACGCGAAATCTCAAGGTTATTTTAACCCTTTTATGCCCATGTAGGCTTTCAAACTATTTTTCTTGAAAACAGTGGAGTCAAGAAACACGAAAAGCCTTTTTTCATAAACATAGGTGCTTCTGTTTAAAACGTTGTTGTCCTCCCAGGAAAAAGTGGTTAGGCGTTAGAATTCTGTAGAGAGCCCGTCCGAACTCGGCGATTTTTTGGTGCGCCTGGTTTGATCGCCAACAAATTTTTCGGCTGTTGTTTCCTAGCTTATGCAGTGCTCGCTCGTATTTGGGCATTACTCTAGCACAAACGAAAATCGCTTCCACTCAGGCCGACGGATTACGTGGGTGTTCAACAAAAAGTGAGAAATTTTTCAGTCATGTATTTAAAAAACAGAACAAAATTTCAACGAATTCAGTATTTTATATTAAAAACAATGTTAATTCTTCAAAAAAAAAGACGTCAATGAATATTGGAGAAGGAGCCCTGGTCAGCCGTACGACGCAACTTAGTCGCGATGCTCTCTCAAGAGCGATAGACGTTACTGACGTCCATCTTCCGGATACAATTCCGGATCCTTGTGGTCAACTGCTTCGTATCCTTGGCCCGCCAATTATTTTTGAACACTAGGGCACTGAGGAAGCCGAAAAATCCTCAATGGGACGGCACTAGGGCAAATTGGTAGGGTTCTTTCTTTCGGCACGTACGGTATCTTTTTCTGCTCAAGCTACACCAGAGTCTTCTTGGCGTAGTGGGAAGACGCCTTGTCCGGCCCGAAGTCGTACTTCCCATCCGCATGATGCTTCTTTCAGAACGGCAGAAGAATTTTCTCAAGACACTCCTCCTGGTACACTTGTTCATTGATGGTCAGACCGCTGTCGCTAGAATAGTAGCAGTCGATTCCTGGAATGTGGGTCTTTGAGAGCGGAAAGTAACTTTCGTCGTCCACCACGAACGACGTTCCGCGGTAGTTCTTCGTCATCCACCGGCACTGCGATTTCACGATCGCTATCTGCTCGTCCGGTTTACCTCGTCCGGGGACCGAGTCTTCTTCCGATAGATGATGTCCTCCATCTTGAGGGTTCGGTGATTCAAGGTATGGGAGCAGTGATATTTTCGGTCAGTTTCACACAAACTCGTTCCGTCCTTGTCGTCGAACAGCTTTTTCAACGCTTCCTTCTTCTTCTTCTTCGTCATTATCTTCGACGGACAGTCGTTACCGGCCTTCCGCTCCACGCTCAGGGATGCCAGAATCCAGCAAGCTGTACTCATGGGCACGTTTTCGTGTCGAAAGTGGTCTACAGTAAACTTTTTTTCCACGATGACCATGCAACAGCACCCGAGTGAAAAGAAACATGTCATCCATTTCTAGGGAGTTCAAAAGTCTTGGAGAGAATAAATTTACGCTCTTTGCTTTTATTACAGAAAGGTATTGAAATCATTCTCATTTTTTATTAAACAGCCGTTACGAAATTTCGTGCAAATTTCCGTACGAAATCCCATGTGAAATTCCTTTCGAAATTCCTTGCGAAATTCCGCGTGAAATCTCTTGCGAAATTACGTGCGAAGTCCCGTGTGAATTTTCGTGCAAATTTTTGCGAGAATTTCCGCTCGTAATTTCGTGTGAAATTCCGTGTGAAATTCCACGCGAAATTCCGTGCAAAATTCCGTTCGAAAGGTATTTAAATTATTCTCATTTTTTTTATTGAACAGCCGTTACGAAATTTCGTGCAAATTTCCGTGCGAAATCCCATGTGAAATTCCGCGCAAAATTTCGTGCAAAATCACGTGCGAAGTGCCGTTTGAATTTTCGTGCAAATTTTTGCGAGAATTTCCGCTCATAATTCCGTGCGAAATTCCGTGCGAAATTCCACGCGAATTTCCGTGCAAAATTCCGTTCGAAATTCCGTGCGAAATTTCGTGCGAACTTCCGTGTAAAATTCCGCGCGAAATTCCGTATGAAAATGGTTTAAAAAGCGAAATTTCGTTCGAAATTACTTGCGAAATTCCGTACGAAATCTCATGCGAAATTTCGTGCAAAATCGCGTGCGAAGTGCCGTTTGAATTCTCGTGCAAATTTTTGCGAGAATTTCCGCTCATAATTCCGTGCGAAATTCCACGCGAATTTCCGTGCAAAATTCCGTTCGAAATTCCGTGCGAAATTCTGTGCGAAATTTCGTGCGAACTTCCTTGCAAAATTTCGCGCGAAATTCCGTGTGAAAATGGTTTAAAAAGCGAAATTCCGTTCGAAATTCGGTGCGAAATCTCATGCGAAATTTCGTGCAAAATCACGTGCGAAGTGCCGTTTGAATTTTCGTGCAAATTTTTGCGAGAATTTACGCTCATAATTCCGTGCAAAATTCCACGCGAATTTCCGTACAAAATTCCGTTCGAAATTCTGTGCGAAATTTCGTGCG
Organism: Topomyia yanbarensis; assembly: GCF_030247195.1. NCBI lineage: Eukaryota > Metazoa > Arthropoda > Insecta > Diptera > Culicidae > Topomyia > Topomyia yanbarensis. The sequence goes on along the minus strand of NC_080671.1, from coordinate 368,834,161 downwards.
AACTTCCGTGCAAAATTCCGCGCGAAATTCCGTGTGAAAATGGTTTAAAAAGAGAAATTCCGTTCGAAATTACAAGCGAAATTCCGTGCGAAATTCCGTGAGAACTTCCGTGCGAAATTCCGCGCGAAATTCCGTGCGAAATTCCGCGTGAAATTCCGCTGTGAAATTCCGTGTGAAAATGGTTCGAAAAATTCGGCGCGAAATTCCGTGTGAAAATAGTTTGAAAAGCGAAATTCCGTTCGAAATTACATCCGAAATTCCGTGCGAAATTCCGTGCAAACTTCCGTGCGAAATTCCTTGCGAAATTCCGCGCGAAATTCCGTGTAAAATCCATGTGACATTCCTCGCGAAATTCCGTTGGAAATTACATGCGAAATTTCGGGCAAAATTTCGTTGAAATTCCATGCAAAATTCCGTGCGAAGTTCCTTGCGAAATTCCGTGCGAAATTGCGGGCGAATATCTGTGTGAAATTGCGAAACTCCAAACGAAATTCCGTGCGAAAGTCCGTGTGAAATTCCGTGAAAAATTCCGTTCGAAATTCCATGCGAAATTTACTTCGAAATTCCGTGCGACACTCCGAACGAAATTCCGTGCGAAATCCGTGCGAAATTTCGTTCGAAATTTCGTTCGAAATTCCGTGCCAACTTCCGTGCGAAATTCCACGCGAAATTCCATGCGAAATTCCGTGCGAAATTGCGGGCGGAATAACTGTGCGAAATTCTGTGCGCATTTTTTTTTTGCTAAATCCCGTGCGAAATTCCAAACGAAATTCCATGCGAAAGTCCTTGTGAAATTCCGTGAGAAATGCCGTTCGAAATTCTATGCGAAATCTCCTTCGAAATTTCGTGCGAAATTCCGTGTGAAATTTCGTGCGAAATTCTGTGCGAAACTCCGTGTGAGATTCCGTGCAAGATTACTTGCGAAATGCCGTGCGAAATCCCTTGTGAAATTCCGAACGAAATTCCGTGCGAAATTCCGTTCGAAATTTCGTGCGAAATTCCATACGAAATTCCGTGCGTATTTCTGTGCGAAATTCCGTGCAAGATTACGTGCGAAATTCCATGCGAAATTCCGTACGAAATTTGGAACGAAACTCCGTGAGAAGTTCCGTGTGAATTTTACGCAGAATTTCACACGGAATTTCGTGCGGAATTTTGCCGAAACCTGCCTAAGGACCAAATCTGATGAACATAATTCACATGGAGGTATGAAATAGAAATTTATGAGCACTATATCATCTCTCCGTTAGGTGACTCTTGGGATCTCTTGTTCGGCTGTGTACACAATCAACACAGTTGTCCCTAATGTTGGTCATTAACTTTCCACTTAAATGCAGGTTCAAATAGTACATTTCAGTTACAGTATTGATGTCCCATAACTATATCGAAAAAAACGCGATGAAAATAGTTTGAAAAGGGAAAGGTTCACAAAGTGAATGAATAAAATAAAATAAAGGACACAAAATTTGTATATACTTAATTTACCGATCATATCCAAAAAGTTGTTTTGATATCATATGAAAGAGTTAGAACAAACAGCAAAACGATTTTATTTTCACGGGTTCGAGTTAATAGCCTCAGTTTCGTTGCACAATCCCGGATACTTAGAACTGCAGCCTGACGTGCACTTAGAGCATGCAATCCCAGCTTGGTAGGCAGCTTGGCCAACGATATTGGTCAGAGAATAGTTGCACACAAAATACTTTCTAATCCATGGTGAAGTAATGTAGCTCACTAAGGAACATCCGATTTGTGTCGTACGATCCGAAACAATCTGGGTGAAATGGCCAATGACAGGACTAGTTTAATGAAAAAATAATAATAAAACTTATTATCGAAATAGTTCAATAGGATGATTCGATTCGTACCCATTGTAGCTAAAAGGATTTGGATAGCTTGCGATCAGAGTGGTATTGGCGCTGGCAGCTTCTGCATACCAAGCATTAACGAATATGTTGATTAGATCAGTATCGGAAAATGTCATGCCGTAGTAACTTTTCATGGCTATATTCTGTCCTACAGCCTTGAGTGTTGCAGTGTTTCGGCATCTGTCATGGCCATAAACACATCGCCGCGCGTTAGCTGCTGCAATATTTGCCAACTCAGCGCTCCATACCTGCAAGTATGTCTCTAAAATATTAACACATTGTTCTTGTGTATGTGGTTGAACTTTCCTACCATTGTACCCATACGGGCAGCTTGCGAGTAGTATCTGCCCGCAGTGTATTCCTGCTGCCCCGTAGCAACCTTGCTACGAAGCATGTTGTGTAAGTCCACGATCAGTGCTTGTTCATCCGGGTCAAGAACTAACTCCTGGGAACCCGCTCCACATGATGATGCCAACGTCAATAGCCCTTTACAAGCAATATGAGCAATTCCGGTCGGACATAACGAGGGGCTGCAGTAATCAACCTGCTGGGAAGATTTTACCAGAAATAAGATGACCACTGTAAGAAAAGAGCACTTTGTGATTCTGATGAATCTGATTTTAGAATAGTTTTCGTTGCTAACCTGTTACCGGTAACATCCTGTTGCTATTTCCTTTTCAGCTGAATTCTTATTTAATAGGTAGACCTGCAAGTAAGCAAACATATTATAAGGTACTAGCTAATACCCGTCGCGCATTGCTGCGACTTTCAACGAGATAGGAGTAAATCACAATTTATGCCGATGCGCAATCTGGCGGGCAGATAATCCCCAACCAATAGCACAAAAACATGCTCCATAATAAATGTCTACTACGTATACATTTTTACGGTTATCGGTTAAGCCGTTTGGGAGTCCATAAATCACATACATATTATTTTTAAAGTAGTCAGACTGATATGAACACTGAAAAAAACTATAAGTAGTCGTTGAAATACTAGTATATTGATGGTGAAAAGCAACTGTTTTTCATTACTATTATTATAAAGGCATTAAACGGAAGACATCTATCTCAGCAGGATTATTTGTGACATTCTACTAAGTCGCTCGAAAAGTTTTGAATCTTGAAAAAAATTGTAACATTTTGGTATCTTGGTTAGAGAAATGGGTGAAAACTCCTAATCTTTCCCGCTCCGCTACCTCTTGAACCAGCATCAACCATAATTTTACCACAGCAGACCGACCGTAAATGGAATCTATCACAGAAAGGACCGTGTCCGCCGGATCGTAATAAATTGTCATGGAAGACATATCTGCAATAACCAACATGTATCTTTCCTCTCTAGATATTCGGTGACCGGGCTCTTGGCTATCGATAGTCGATACTCGTTGCGGTTTGGAACGTGTACGGAAGGAATATTGCTTGTCCAATGATGATGTATGATTCAAACTGTTGGACCTCTTCTCGCGAAACAGCCAAATATTCCCCTGCATCGTTGGCAGAAAAATTTGACCATCGTACGGTGTGATAAAATCATAATCAAGGGGGAGATCGCTAAGACGAATCTATTGGTTTTGGAACTGTCATTTCTTCGGAAATGTTTCTTCATTTTTTAACGCATCAAAAAATTAACGGAAAATTTTGATTTAAGAGATAAATTCTAGATCAATGAAGTAATATTATTTTGTGTTTATTACACACCGACAATTATTTAAGATAAAATCGCAAACGGAATTATTTTTAGAAATTTCCGGAAAATGCCTTTCAAGGAAAAAATATTTTTATTTATCATTTTGCCGTTTGTTCAATCTTCTGAACTTTATAAACACATAATAAAATAATAATTTAAAGGGAGGATCTCACTCACATGGTCAAAAAGTAAGCAAAATTTGATTTTTTTGTGGGCCAGTGAAAAAACATAGAAGGAAACAGTTTTAGGATTCAAAAAGCTTATCTCTTTCACTTCATTTACAATTTTTTTTTCAATACGAAAAAAAAACAAAATTGCGCTGTTGGTGTCGTTTTGTATAATGTCGTTTTCGATTGAAAACATAGAAACTAATCCAGGTTAGTTGCTTCAAACAAACGTTTTTAACGAAATTGAGTTGGCTTCTCGCAAAACAGCGGTGGTGTGAGCGAACCCGAAATATATTTAAGCTTAGAACCCAACCCGGTTTTCAATTCAGTAGCGCATAACCTAGGTTCGAAACTGGCTTCAAACAAACAGTGTGACAGCAGTTGGGTCCGAAACTGAATTAGTTTCTGTCTCTAGCGAAAACGACAAGGTTAGGTGCGCGTAGAATTTCAAAACAGCGTACTGTCTGCTGCCTTAGATCAAAAACAAAAAAATAATTATAATAAGGCTCTAAAGTAAACTAAATTTATTAGACCTTAAGAACGGGTAAAAAGCTTCAAATTTGATGTAATGGTGCGATCTCAAACTATGAGATCGATTTTTTTAAGTGAAAACACTTTAATGCTTCACTTAAAAAAATTTCTTGAATTTGTAGATTTTATAGGTTATTCCTCCAATGAAAAAGGTTTTCTTCCGAAAGGTCAAAAGATGAAGGTAGTAATCAGTTATGAAAAATCATGATTTGCGATAAACGCGTTTAAAGTTTTGAGAACACTTTCGTGATAAATTGTAAACATTTTGTAACAATTACATAAAATTATAGGTTTTGGAAAATGCTTATTACGGATCTGAAGTCAGATTTTTGAATTACTCATTGGCCAATTCAATGTTGAGTATCACTAATAAAAATAAGTAATATTTCAGCCAACATCAAGAAAAAAGGTTGTATGATTTATAAATACGAATTTGAGTTAGTATGCATTAAAATCAAAAAAATATAAATGCCTATTCCAATATAGTGGATTAAAATGCGACTCTAACAATTTTGACCAAAATTTTTCGGTTTTTCGCCGTTTGCTGTGGTTGTTTGATAACTCACAATTAGTCTGCGATGTTAGCAACAGTCCTTCCTCTATTGCTCCACAACAAAAATTATTTGTATTCAAAAACTGGAAAACTGTTCCAGTAGATATATTTGAAACAGAACTGCTGTATTGAAACGTTAGGAGAATTCTAATTCAAAAAGCATTTTTTAATCTATTATGTACCCACTTAAATCAAAATTTGTCACCACTCTTTTAAATATAAAATTTTCGAAGACTGAAATATTACATAATCAACAGTTTTGTGTCAAATACCAATTTCCCCAATATATTATTTCGTTTCACCGTGTATGCTTCGGTGCGAATAAGCATAGATATTCGATAGATTGGAAACACGCAAACACAGACGGAATGTATGCTTTTGAAACGAAAGTTCCTATAGCTTTGTTTCGTCCCTGAAATCAACAAATCGTCCACGTCCGTGTCACCAACGTCTCATGTCTATGCTGTTCGGTTATCAAATTATGAGAAAACTCGAACGTTGGTGTCCCAAAAGCGAAAACTGTCAGCATAAAATTAAATTATTGGTTCGTATACTCTTTCTGGATGGGATAGCACATTCTCGCAGTGGTTGTGGAAGATTAATTACATCTTGTAAGAGCAACGACCGCAGCGGGATTCTAACTCTTCAGTACCAACCGCCAGAGCCGCAACATGAGGTAATATATTTACCAATAAAACGACAAAGAGATTATATATGTCACAGTTTATGCGTATATTTCGGCAACTTACCGCACGTCCCACACAGGCTGGGCAGGTTGACAGCATATCGTGGAGCTTGAGTCGAAGTGAGGCGTGGAGCGACTTGTTGATAGAACTTTTGCGCCATAAAAAAAAGTTTTGCGAAACAGAGAACGACATCGTCAGTTGGGACTTTCTCACTGAGCCGCCTGTTGTGCTGGGAGACAATATCATCCGATGTGAATTATTGATATATGTATTGATACCATGTGTCGAAAATGTTCACTTCATTTGAGAAGTAAATTCGACGAGGAAAAGAAAGTTTTGATAAAAACTTGTGCGTGTGTACCTTCTTTTTCTAAAAAAAGTAAAATGGTTCCAGTGTACATAGTATAACGCTCCGTTTACTAAAATGGTCTCAAACTCATCATGAATAATGTACAAAGAATTTTTTGCTGGTTTTAATAACTGAGTGCGAATGATGATTTTACGTTCAATCGCCCTAGCTCTACCATGCCTCCTTCTTGGATATGGATCCTAAAACAACACTTTGTAACTGTAGATGTCGCAGTGTCAAATTTTATTATGATCGCACATTTTTAGCCTTCTTTTTCATAACCTTCCCAGCTAGCATTACAATACGTCACATTTCACGGAATTAAATAGCATCACAAGAAAAGGTTCGTCAAAATACGCCCATTCAACACTGATTGTTTACTTTCAGGATATAAGATAAAACATTATTGAACTTTTTCCATGTTCGTTTCATTCAATTTTACAGCCATATCCAAATGCACGTATTCCTATTAACACTGTTCATAAGGTTTTTTGTCTGGAAATTCAATTTTACTAATTTCCGAAATCTTCGTTAGGATGCTTCCGAAGCATTTGTTTCATGATTCTCAATTGGCTGAAATTCCAATGTATTCGGGGGTCACGAACGAAGTGCTCCGCTTTCCACACGAGCAAATTGCCTACAAAATCACTTTTTTTTTGGAAAACTTAACCACCTTCCGCTTTATAACTTCCTCAGAGACGTCGAACTTATGACTTGCAGCGAAGAAAAAGAACCCAGGAAGCTGCCTGAAATGTACATAAACACAGGTCTCATCATCCATGACAGGACAATGCGATTTCGTCAACAGCTGAGTGCAAAGCTCCGCGCGTGATTTTTCCACTATATTCTATGCTATATTTTTCACTAAGGAGGAAAATTTGGTAAAAACCAAAATTTCTCGCTAGGGTGAAAATTTGTTGGTAAAAACCAGTCTTTGTACAGGAGGGCACAAATCCTTATTTCATACTGTGTTGCGTTTCGGCTTCGCCTCATCAGAAACCAACACTAACTTATTGTCGGAATTGATTAGCGCCGGCTTGACGCAAATCCCTTAAAACTAAAACACACTTTGTGTTTCAATCGAACGACTGATCAAACGTGATGTCCCGTTCGAGCAGAAGTTCTGTTTATGCCGATGAGACACAGTGAAACCGAAACTTGTCTTGGCTTAGCAGGCCTATGCGAAAGCACTATGCTATATTTCACCCTAAGGAGGAAAATTCGGTAAAAACCAAAATTTCTCGCTAGGGTGAAAATTTGTTGGTAAAAACCAGTCTTTGTACAGGAGTACGGTTTCACTGTGTCTCATCGGCATAAACAGAACTTCTGCTCGAACGGGACATCACGTTTGATCAGTCGTTCGATTGAAACACAACGTGTGTTTTAGTTTTAAGGGATTTGCGTCAAGCCGGCGCTAATCTATTCCGACAATAAGTTAGTTTTGGTTTCTGATGAGGCGAAGCCGAAACGCAACACCGTATGAAATAAGGATTTGTGCCCTCCTGTACAAAGACTGGTTTTTACCAACAAATTTTCACCTTAGCGAGAAATTTTGGTTTTTACCAAATTTTCCTCCTTAGGGTGAAATATAGCATAGTGCTTTCGCATAGGCCTGCTAAGCCAAGACAAGTTTCGGTTTCACTGTGTCTCATCGGCATAAACAGAACTTCTGCTCGAACGGGACATCACGTTTGATCAGTCGTTCGATTGAAACACAAAGTGTGTTTTAGTTTTAAGGGATTTGCGTCAAGCCGGCGCTAATCTATTCCGACAATAAGTTAGTGTTGGTTTCTGATGAGGCGAAGCCGAAACGCAACACACTATATTCTGCCGATCTTCAAAATTCTGCGCTTTTTGACTTTTGTAATCCTTCACGTTTTGCCTTTCTCATATAGAAAGGTTATGCAATCACTCTGAAAAACGTCAACCTAATCCCGGTCAAATTTTTTTTTCGACTCGCATAAGGTTTCTGGATTTTAACAGGGGCGTAGTTGATGGTTTACGGAGAGGGGTTACACCCCCCCCTCTACTGTTCACTCCCCTCCTTTAAAAATCTCCTTAAATCACCCCTTAGACCACCACCCCATCCAGCCCTCATACCCCTACCTTTCAACCCCATCATCTTTAAACCACCACTATATCACAAAGCATACCAATTTAAGCTGGGGAGTCGTTCGTTCATGGGACTTTCGCCCGCCTCACATACCCACCCCCGCATGACAAAATGAGTTAGCAAGCAGATAACATTGATCTAATGCTGATTAGGCTAATGGAGTATGATATTTTTTTGTTTCAAGTGTTTCACCGTCGACAAGTAGCTCATCAAGTTCGTGGCTGGCATGCCATTGTGTATAAGTGCAAAGTGTACTAAGAATGTAATGGACATTTCCACAATTATGTTGAACATAAAAAGCCTCCGTGCCATAGTTTAGAGAAATGAGAAAGGCACAATTGCACCGCTAGGTGGATTAAAACAGGTTTTTTCCATCTTGCATAACAGTCTCGCTTAAATGCTGTTTTTTCGTAACGTCTCTAACCGAACTATTGGGATTCCTCTTGAAAGGTTGTGACCCTTTACATTATACGAAGATTCATTTTGGCCATTTGCTCTCTCACTATCGATAGTACATTGTTTCTTATGCCGTTTCAGAATACGACTTATCGTAGATTGGACCTTTTCCAGCTTCTTGCTAATGGCACGGTGAGAAAGATTCGGATTTTGTAGGCACTTGTGTAAAATTTGTTCACGCTGCTGATGTTCTTCTGACTCCATTTTCATAACAATTGAACAATTGCTAGCGAAACTTTAACAGTGTAAACAATACACATTGAACCAATCTCACCCAAAATTTTAATAGAAGGCATCTAATGGAAAAAAAAGTGGTGCAATTTGATTCCGTACACCCTTTACCTGGTGCTCGAATCACAGTAGAGGGTGAGTTGATTATTTTCGGGAAGACTTTAACACGTGCGTAACTTTTTTCACACTTGGATGAAAATTGATAAAATTCCATGCCCAGTTTTTTTTTTGAGTGTATGGTTTACCTCCGCTAAGTTTTTGATATTCCATTTATTTGACACGGCAATGTGTTAGCTTAACTGACCCGTGGATCTTTTAATATTTGCAATGTGCAAATGAAAGTAAATAAATATAATTTAATTATACATCCATCGAATCTTGTTTATGCGTTTTGTTACTTCGCGTGAAGATCTTTTCTCTTGTTGGCTGCATCGCCTGCTATTACTTGGGGGTCACTTTGTCCGTTTTTTCGTTTTCGTGAATGCTGTTCTCGCTGTTGATGTTGTATAGATTTTCACGATTAACTGTCTCCTTGTTTTTTTGTAATTTGCTTTATCGTTGGTGATACTGGCTACTGATGTTGGTGGTAGTAGACGCAACACAATGTCGAAAACGCTGTGCTTAGATTGTGTCTGTTTCGGCATACGTTGGTGCCTAAACATCAACTACGGTTGTTTGTGAATTAGTTGATGTTGCTGAGGATGATGTGTTATGTTTGCTTGCATTTGATGTTGTTTCATTAGAAGTTTTCGTACATGGTTTTCCGTATTGTTTCTATTTGTTTTAGAACTGGCGCGTAGGGGTTTGTCCTTCATATGTGCCCAACGTTATTCGAGATGTGGTAACGTCACATTGAATGATATGAAGGAATAGGCTTCGTCACTCGCATTCTTACGGCACTAACACCGTTGCAAGGATTCTGTAAGCTTTACCTAACGGATTTCACCGCTATGTATTCCGACATGATGGTTGTAATGATTGCTAGTACGCGGAGACAGATCGTGCAGAAGCACATCAACCTTATCATGTCCTGCTCAGCTGCATCTTGTTAATAAAAGCAAAACTATTCCGCCATATCCAGAGTTTTGAACGTTATCAGTACTGCATTACGTGTATAGTAAAATTGAATGACGATGACTTCCGTCAGTCTAAGCTGTATTTACACCTTTAATAATTGTTCCTCTTCGCGACTACTAGGGTGGTTTGGACAGTTTTTCAAACAGGTTGCCGCCGCATTGAATCCAAGATTTTTCAAATTTTGCTGATCAACTTCGCCCATCATGAAATGAACTATCGCGACACAACAACGATGAAAATAACGATGCTTTATTGTTAACACTGGCTTGAGGCGACTATTGCATAAAAAACCGACAGAGTGCCGATTGCTGATTTCAAGTTAAATCCGAACATTTTGATGCAAAGCTTGACCAAAAAACATGATGTTTCGCATAGTTTCATCCAGATTGAACCCTCTGGATAAAACTTTGAGAAACATAAAGTGTTGGCCAAGTCCTGCATCGATACGTATCGAGAACTTATAAGGTGCTGAATATTTAAAATCAGGATGATCGCCAGCAGAGTGGTGCCAAAACGTTCGCCCGGAAACTCAACACAACGCTGCTAACAAAATATCGGTGCTGCATCAATGATGATGAGACCTACATCTAAGCAGATTATAAGCAGTGGCTGCGACAAGAACATTTTACGGGTAAAGATATGGATATAGCTTTTCAAACCGAAGAATCTGTCGAAGTGCGCTTCGAAGTACCTGGTTTGGCAGGCCATATGCACATATAGCAAACATAACAATTCGTGACCAAACGTACCATAAACGGAGAGATTTATGAAACTGAGTGCCTCCAAAAACGGATTTTGCTATCAAAAATCGTTGTTTGAGTTCAATTTGGCGTTTGGAGTTCATGTGACTACTCCAAAACCGTGTAGAGGTACCTGCTTCTCATTTTGTGGATTTTATGCCAATAGACATAAACCCCCTAAACTGTTTTGAACTCCGTTCGATCAGAATCTATTGGGACATAATTAGGCGCGAATTGAGAAAGACGAAAAGAGGATCAACGGACAAAAAGGAAATGATTAGAAAGTGAAAAAACGTATCTCAAATGACAGCAAATGCAATTTCAATTCTACAGACTACAATTCTTCCTGCATGGTGTTAGAATGTCTCTAAAACAAGTTATAACTGTTCAAAGTTCAATAGATCGAATTAAATGCCATAAATGATACTTTTGCCAACACTGCTGGTGTACCAATGACTGGACCAGCGGAACATTTTTTCCCGAATGGGTAGTAAGATTCGGAGTGATTTCTGCCCGTGCTGACGAAAGTTCAGATATGGCGTGTATAAGTGAAAATGAAAGTTTCCTGATAGTAGCTGTTGGCCCTTTGTAAACTTGCTGTATGACCGACGGCTAAGCGAAAATGTGTTTGTTGATTACAGATACTACAAATGTCCCACAGATAAGTACCAATATTTCTATTCTTTTGAATTTCGTTGCATTAATTTTTCATTTCCGGTGGCAAAACCTTCTTTACTAAGCCCGAAGGATAGTGTTGACTAATATGAAGGTACGAAGACCGACATCCTTTCAGGTTTAATGAAGGTCGATTTGAAAATTTCTCCGATGGCAAAAATAATGCCGATGATTCACCTTTTCAATACAAATTATATCCATCAATAGAAGCGGCACCTGGATGGTCTACTTCCGGACCAAAGACATCATCGATATATCGCGTATTTGGTCAACGTACCCGCCCAGGAAGTAGAAATTGATGGTGTATTCTACGAGAGGGGCCTTAATTGCGAAATATGGGGTTGCTTCCTTTCAGAACGCTTTGCTTCAGTCAGAGAAAATTCTGGTATGCAAGTAATTGCGTTCAGCAAAAATCAAGGAGTATAAGAAAACTTATTTTCCTTGAACCTCATTTTGAGCCCATCGCCAGATCTGTTCTTCCAAACTTTGTTCTTTTGAACGGGGCTTGTCTACCTGTTTGCCTTTTTGTGCCAGGGAGCATGAACTGCTGTTGCTGTAAACAATGGGGCCGCAGGTTTATCCATTGTGGAAACAAGGTACGATTTGGAAAATGCGGAGAGAATCATAATCATGAAAAAATTTCCTTCTGGAGATTCCGCAGGAAGTGGCGACATATCCCGCATATGAATTATACGAAGAAAAACTGAAGGATTCTTTTAAGGAACGCTCTGAGAAGAAATGCTAAAGAGTGCTACGCCATCGACCACAACTAATTTCTACGCTCCCTCGTTCACTAAAGCGCGAGCTTCTGACAATCCCATTGAGGAAACATCTTCTAATGTGCCTATAAATTTTCGAAAGAGGTGAATCATTTCCTCTCCTAAGCTTCCTTGTAAATGCCTAAGAGTGTCCCTCGATGGGTGCTATTACAAAACCGAAGTAGGTGGCTCCTGGTCTCGGAAATTCTACATAGGACATCCAAAACCAAGTATCTTTAAATGTCAGTTCTATTATTTTCCTAGGTTTTACAAAATGCTTGCATTGTCTAAAACCTGGTTAACTTCCGACGTAGATCTTCCACAATCCGCCTGGGCCGAGAAAACACAATGGAGGAACGTTTTTGTGGATCAGAATGTTCTATTATTTCAATCGGATTAGCCTTCCCTCGGTACCAGGAATTCAAGTTGTCGCTTGTCAAATCCGAATAAAACGCAAAGACTTATTGGCATTGTTTCCATATACATTGCATCGCAGCTGGTTCTAGAAAACTTCAACTATCACAGTATATAATGGGATTGTCTTCACGATGACATCCGATCTATCTTACTACATGATATTCGCGACAATTTCAATATGACCATCTTGAATACAAGAAATTCCTCCGGTGGAAGCACGTTTGGATTGGCTTGATTCTCTACACTGCGATTAAGGGTTAGACGAAACGTGTACCCTGCGCCAACAACTGTTGGCGGTGTCCCACCCCGTGGCTGGCAGTGAGTCCTAAGAATTGTACGCGAACAGGTCCTATAAGAACTTTTTGAACGTCCGATCGCCCGATTTTTGCTGAATATATATGTGTCGTTGGAAACGCAAACGAAAAACTTGATGAAAGCTGAAGAACGCAGTTATTGGCAACGGTTCGTCGACAGATTAACGAAAGAAACAATATTTCGTCTAGTGGCTAGGCCCTACGTTGTGTATTCGATTTAACATTTGGTTGGAATACACGGAATCAAGAATGCTTCTTCGGCGACAACAGCATTCCATATAGATCCTCATTCTAGACGATAGACGTTTTGCGATGAAATGTTAATGCTGTATATAAACGTAATGATTGGTCTTTAAACCCTCGAATTTATCTGACAGCAAAGATGCTCGCGCTAAGCATTGTAGTGCTCATATCATCGTAACGTTCGTCAGATGATGAGAGCTATGCATAGCTTCAATGCTAATTATTATGAGAGTACTGATGAGGGCGATCTTAAAAGAGGCTGTGCTGCAAACATTTTCCTCATTAAATTTATCGTTTGATATTCACCTATCAACGACCATGCCCACATTGTTACACTTCCAAGGAGGCTCTCCGTTCGATGAAGCATGGAAAGCAAACCTTGCTTTTCCTGAAGAAAATATGGGAGTTTACTTAGATTTATCTGAAAAATCGTATCAGATTACCAGGAACAAATATTAGCTTGAGTTCTTTCGCATTGATCCATTCCGGGTAATGAGAAAAGGTACACTTAGGTTAGAATCGTAATGAGAAGGCGGAAACGTTGGCATTAGAAGGTGATATTTATGAAAGATCCCGCAGCTTCAACGAGTTTTTCAATATTTCTTGTCAGAGGATGCTCCAAAATTGGCAAATTTTGTGTGACAATGGACGTTTAGGAATCCCAGAGGTATCAATAAACCATTGTTTAAGGGGATGGATGAAGGTCGCGACTTTCTTCGGTTGATACCTTTGGCCATGTCCAATCATTATACGTTGAATGCGCATCTCCGGCGTATTGGAGTCATGGAAAGCGGTCTCTGCGCTTGTGATGACGGTTATCGCGACAGTAAACATGTTGTCTGGTCGTGCACCTAGTGTTCCAGCGCCAGATCTCCATTAAACGAATCCCTTCGGCCTCGTGTAGCGTGCACGACGTTGCTACGGAATCAGTCTGCCCAATCGTCCCACCTTTCCGAACAAATGGCTTAAGCGCCACCTCTTTCGAGGACCATTTGTCGTGCTTTAGGGTTGCCCGACCAGAAACCCAGCCTCAGGGCGGGTCGATATAGTGAAGGTTTGGAGGAACGACCTAGCAGACGCAACTGAATCGAGAGGTACTCAGTTTCATGCATCAAATTACCCACGAATTAACCCAAAGAAGTTCGCTTTCCTATCCCGAGATACCTAAGAACACCACTCGTATTGTCTCATCACTGGAAGAATGCCTCAAAACCCAAATAACTAAACCGAAAAGAGACTCGAGTGGTGGGGCTAAGATTCCCAAGTAGCCCTACTTGGAGTAAAGAACCCAAAAGACTACAAAACTAACACGACGCGAAACATGAGATACCTCTTCAAATCAGTAAACTTTATGGGAACATGACTACCACAACAGTTTTAACCTCAACATGATTTACCGAAACAACAATTAACATAATTAGGTATATTTTAATTCTCTAGCATTTTCATAAACTTAACCTAGGATTTTCTAACATAGTGTTGCCTATATTCGTTTTGTTCCCTACTGTGTGCGGGGGAGCGATCGCTATTTACTACCGAGCTATTGTGCCATAATGTGGCCGAACTTTAGTTTGCCGGGTGCGTGTATCGGCTAAACTTTAACGAACCATGCGCATGGATTTTATAGTACTACTTACAGTCTTTTTCGTTGCTTGCCCACTCACATTCGCACTACTGCGAAGACTGTTCCGATGCGGCGATGCATCTACACCGGCGGTGATGAATCTGCGCAGGCGGCGATTAAGGATGTGCCGGATGACTATAGATGTTCCTCTGCGTACAGGATGGACAACTGCTGGCAGTGTCGGAACGCCGGACAAGCTGCCAGCAACAAAATACGTGCACACCGGATGGTCGTGACGTTAAACTTTGCTGTGCAAACGTTTGATGAATCGTCGCACTTCTGGCTTTTCGGTTGCAGCGCCAGAATATCCCAAACTAGCGCGTCGGTCTAGAGCGCGTCGGCAGGCGAAGGGCGGTGTGGCGGGCCGATGAATAGTGCCAATCTAAGCGGTAGAATAAAAGCCGTCGCACGGCTACCGATACCGTGAACGCATTGTCTCTCTTTTTATAAGCACAATTGTAATTTACCTTTTTTGTACTTTCAGCAAACGCACACGAATTATCCGCACTTCCTACTTCTAGACTTTAACGCAACACCTAATAGCAAAAAAAATTACTAAATTTTAAAGACATCTCATATTTTAACTGGACAAACCTTTCGACACACCGCGGGACAAAATCAAAAAACACGCACTCTAACCTCTTTCACGGTCTAGATTGAAATGGATGAGAAGCTATTCCTAAAACCCTCAGATAAACGATTTTTGGTTCTAGATACCCGGAAGTACGTAATTTTACCGAAGTAAAACTCGTATTTCGAAAAACGAACTTCTTGGACAATTGATTCTGAATCGCTATCTCATTCCCTCTCGAAACATTTGCATCATACCATTACGCGCCAATACCCTCACTTGCGTTCACATAGTTTTTACTGGTCGGGCGGTTGATAAGACAACGACAACGAGGTCCGTTCGGCGACCGAAACCCAACCACTTGCTCTAGTTTGTGCAATCGTGAGACAGATTGGGAAAGAGAAAACGTGCGTGCGCGAGCGGATAGTACGTTTTAGCCGCCTAGTGTTCATTCTTCCTCCTACGGAATAGAGGAAGTGAACACATATTTGCAACAGGGAACTTGGGTTACCGAATTTGGAAGTTATTTTGACTTCTGATACACGTGATCGCTACATAACACCCCAGCTTATTTTACGAAAATTTGGTTGAAGGAGTAAAACCAAATTTTCGTAACGGTAAACTGTAAAGAAGAAGCAAAATAACACATTGAAGACTTATACATTACAAGCAATCACCTTATAGTAACTTAAGATTACTATGTACAGAATATTTACAAAATGATCGGTTCAGAACTAGTACAGAAATACTGAGTAGGTCTGACATCTCTTTCGTTTCCTTATTGGTGGTTCAAACATCAAACACTCAAGCACATACAAATTCCCAAATAGCATTGAATCTAAAATTTCAACACAAACATTAAACCTCAATGACACACGAAACCTTAAATAACTGGTTCATTCAACCTCGGGACTACTCCAATCTAATGGAAAGGTATCCCTACGTTAAACTCCCCGCACTGTTTTGCCTTTGAGAGAACCCCAATAAATTTCTTGGTCAACACTCTCAAATGGACAAAACGCATAACTCCATATTACACAATAACAGGCTCATCAGATTTCGGGACTACTCCAATTCAATGGAAAGGTATCCCTACATCTAATTTACCGCACAGTTTTGTCTTCCGAGAAAACCCCAAAATATTTCTTGGTCAAAAATCTCGAAACGACAAAACGCAATAAACCCATATCCGTACCCCTAGCAGTAACTCTAACGCCGAAATGCATCGGCCAGTGAGAAATCTGCCAAAATAATTCCCCAAGAAAACTTCATCACGTCATTTCCGCTGCGTTTTCAACGCCGGAATGTTTTCCGACCACATGATCACACACACTGAAACAACATACCCTACATTACCCTACTCCCACTTTACATTATGTTTCTCACGCCGAAATATTTCGGCCACACAAAACTTAACGAAAGTGTAGGTAAAAAGTTGGCAACCCTATGAAAGCTCCAAAAAAATTCACTAATATCACGCACACATTGAACCACCAATACGGCCACGATAAGAAACGTCAAAACAAAAAAGTAAATAGTTATCAAAAGTGTGTTACGGTAGATCGGAGTGTTTTTGTAAATTTTTCAGGTAATTTATGCAGACAACCTGTCCGGCAAACGGTGGATTACAAAAGAAAAGGTAACTCAAATCAGTTTTATTTTTATTTATCAGGTAGCTTAGCGGGAGATGGACGGGTGTCGACGGCCAACCCACCCCACAGGAATATACTGTTCGGAAACTGGTTTTGAAGAAACCAGCGGAAACTGAAGGAGGGAAGTTGGATTCCAGTTGAAGGTAAGTTTTTTGAACATGATCTAATGGTGAACTTTACATTTTAGGAGCAACCGGACAGTACAGTGTTCCAAATCGGAAAGGTTTCCATCAAAATTCATCCAGGAGGATGACTGGCCAAAAGTTGCCATAAAATAATTCACCCCATAAATTTCCCAAATAAACATAAATCATCTACACCAAAATAAATAACTAAACATTAAATAAATAAATATAACATGAAATAACTGAACAAATAAATAATTCACAAATAAATAATTATAAATAAATAAATTGCATGCATATAAATAACAAAATATAAACATGAAAATATTAACATCGAACAAAAACATTAAATAATTCCATATTAAAAAAATATAGACATAATTAGCAGGTAAATTTCAATATATGTTAGCGTTAGGTACTAACATAGAGTATAAGACTCGATGTAGTTGTAAAAACACTAACATCATTTAATCCGAACGGAAATTATTTACAGAAATACGGGGGAGGGTGGGTGATTGTGATAAACACAACACCCTATTCGTCGTAGTCTCGGCCCCGGGGAAGATATCGACTCCTCTCTCGACAGGCAGGCCAACCTGTTCGAATACTTTCCCTCTTGAATTTCCTTAAGAAAATACGTAACTTTCCCTCTTCCTAGTTGATACTGCCAGCTCGATTCACTCGGGTTTGCTCGTCATCGACCTTACACAGGAAAGTCCTCCGAGTCTTGCACGGTCATCATCCAAGCATCCCCAGTCTTGGACTCGCGATGTGTTTCCCATTACAGGTACTCCTCTTCAACGCCACTTTGGCTCGGAGTTTCTGGTTTGGTAGATCATCGTTCAGGCTTGCGCCGTGAACTCTCTCTGACTTCTAATCGAGGGGATAGCTATACGTGCAGTAGTAACTAATGAGGGGGAACGAAGCTTATTTCCCGAAATCAAATTAACTGTTTCCAACCAGATTTGTAAGGCCTCTTGAGCTTTCGCAAGGATCCCCCAGTAAATTAAAGTTGTTGTGGGGGCTGCAGCTGTGCTAAGAACAGTGCAGAGCCTTACAAACGGTGGAACAGTATTTTCCGCAACCAGAGCTTTCGCATCATGGTGCAATTGTCTCTACTCAACAAATGAAAGATACATAGCTCGAATTTTTTTAATTCTTTTTAAGTGGGAGAGAGGGAGGAATTGGGTGGGTTGAGTTTTCTGCGGTATTTGAAGTTCAGTATCGTAGGCTGCTTCCCACTCAAATCCTCACGGTCGTAGCGTTGCGCTCCCTTAACCCACTTTACAATTGCCAGCACGGATTTAAGTGCTAACATAACAAAAAGTTTTCTTTTGCCCGATTGCTCCAAAATTTTCACAGGAGTCCCTTCTTCCACAGAGTAGCGAACATAGTTATTATTGCCAGACTTTTTGTAAACCGTTTTCTGGGTTCTCGACTGAACATCCTCAGTGACGAGTGAATCTCGAAGGCGGCAATATGCACGACCATCTGAAATTAAAACCCTTCGTCGTCGTATTGGACACGACTCGCTTCTGACTAACGACGGAATTCTGCCATGTTTCTCGACATCTCGATCGATCTTCGCTTTCTCCAGTAAGGTGTTTTGCGGTTCGGCGGTTTCACACTTCGAGGGTACAGACAACCCTTCGGCAGATTCTTTGCCGCTTTTCCACGATTTTTTGCCGACGATCCCGCAAAAACTATTTTCCTCTAGTGTCGATCCTGAAGTAGGGATTAAGTGAACACTACGGTTACCACCCTCGCTTGGAACCGGACTCATTCCTAATATCAAACCGCCCCATGTCTCCTCGGGGTTCAAACTATCACTGATCCCAGAATCTAGCAAGGGAACAGTTTCACCGTCTAAAATCTCATCGATACACGAGTAGATTCCCCTTTCCTCAAACTTCGTAGAACCATCAGTCAACCCAGTCTTACATAGTTCATCAGCGGGACTATGCTCATCGGTACTGCCTTCTTCATTTAGCACTGTATCCAATCGAATTGGCTCGATTACGTTAGTATTCAAAGACCTACACGACTCCCGATCATAGTCGTACTGATTCCGAGCGCGATCTAATTCATCGGCATCACAATACGACGATCCCGAATATTCCACTTCATGATTCGTCTCGCACGAGCTCTCGTAAAAAGATGGAGATGGACAATCTGGTACCTGGATGTTAGTTGGGTCCCGTATTTTATAGCAATGGTCATCGTCGACTTCCTCTGAACTAAAGCTATATAGCAAACTATCCCTATCTACACGATCGTCGTTATTACATGGCAAACGCCGCTCTAACCGACCGCTTTTACAGTTCTGACTAAACACTTCAGAAAAGCGGTTTATTCGCTGTTCATCGCCCGCAATCTCGTACGATCGGCTATCCCCACCATAATCTTCAAACCAACGATTGGTCATCCCGTCCCTTTCGAAAGTTTGACCCCAACTACTGTGTTTCAATTCGGTTAATGTACTTTCTCCATAGAAGGGTTTATCGAATAGAGTATCCTCCGTGTCATACTCGTAAGAGGTGTTCGATTTCTGCTGATTGGCTTCATTCACTGCTGCGATCTCCTTCTCTAACTCAGATATTCGGTCTAACAATGCCTGCTTAGGACTAAGTTGGAGAGGAAACTCTTCTGCGAACCGACTAAGCGATCTGGAAAACAAAGGTTCTGACTGCGAATCGTTCGTACCTTCCCATTCTTCGAACTTTGACCTGTCGAAAACTGCGTAAGCGTTGTGTAACGGCCCTTTGCGGTTTTCTGGAAACACGTCCCTACTCTGCTCAACTGGACCCCGTTTCCCATTAGACCTGTCTAATATTGAGCGAATGAAGTTAGTCAGCTCATTTCGCATCCTTACCGACGCATCGTCGGGTGTTTTGCTTCTAGCTACTCTCATCGAGTAATGCTTGAGGCGAGAAACAACCCTTTCATCGTGACATCGATCCAACTTCCTCCCGAAAAAGTCCACTTTCACCCTAGTATAGTCGTATTCTTCGTAAATTGTATTTGGGGAAGAATATTCGCGTTTCTTTCGGGCATCGTTTCGAAACAGTTTCCCTAAAATTTGACATTTGGCCTCCAGTCCCCATTTAGTCTCCGCTATCCTACCCCGAATTACCAATTCGTAATCCACCTCATCATTTGTCAGGTGATATGCATTGGGAAATTTGTTTTCCATAATGGACGTTAGAACTTCCCATAAAGTAAAAACACTGTAACACAAAATATCCGAACAACTAAACACAAACTATAACTAAGACTTTCACAACACTCAAGTATCCGAACTGTACCATAAATTTAAAAATAGCGGTAGGAAAAACCCATGAAGAATAAACTTTCATATATCTAGTAATATAGCCTAGCATTTGAATTTGCAAAAGAAAGAAAAATCTTGAACCGTATCATTTACCTAAACGAAAACCTACTCCAGAAAAATTTTAACTTCCAGAAATTTCCCAATAACGTGGCCCCACGTTGGGCGCCAAAATGTAGCGTGCACGACGTTGCTACGGAATCAGTCTGCCCAATCGTCCCACCTTTCCGAACAAATGGCTTAAGCGCCACCTCTTTCGAGGACCATTTGTCGTGCTTTAGGGTTGCCGACCAGAAACCCAGCCTCAGGGCGGGTCGATATAGTGAAGGTTTGGAGGAACGACCTAGCAGACGCAACTGAATCGAGAGGTACTCAGTTTCATGCGTCAAATTACCCACGAATTAACCCAAAGAAGTTCGCTTTCCTATCCCGAGATACCTAAGAACACCACTCGTATTGTCTCATCACTGGAAGAATGCCTCAAAACCCAAATAACTAAACCGAAAAGAGACTCGAGTGGTGGGGCTAAGATTCCCAAGTAGCCCTACTTGGAGTAAAGAACCCAAAAGACTACAAAACTAACACGACGCGAAACATGAGATACCTCTTCAAATCAGTAAACTTTATGGGAACATGACTACCACAACAGTTTTAACCTCAACATGATTTACCGAAACAACAATTAACATAATTAGGTATATTTTAATTCTCTAGCATTTTCATAAACTTAACCTAGGATTTTCTAACATAGTGTTGCCTATATTCGTTTTGTTCCCTACTGTGTGCGGGGGAGCGATCGCTATTTACTACCGAGCTATTGTGCCATAATGTGGCCGAACTTTAGTTTGCCGGGTGCGTGTATCGGCTAAACTTTAACGAACCATGCGCATGGATTTTATAGTACTACTTACAGTCTTTTTCGTTGCTTGCCCACTCACATTCGCACTACTGCGAAGACTGTTCCGATGCGGCGATGCATCTACACCGGCGGTGATGAATCTGCGCAGGCGGCGATTAAGGATGTGCCGGATGACTATAGATGTTCCTCTGCGTACAGGATGGACAACTGCTGGCAGTGTCGGAACGCCGGACAAGCTGCCAGCAACAAAATACGTGCACACCGGATGGTCGTGACGTTAAACTTTGCTGTGCAAACGTTTGATGAATCGTCGCACTTCTGGCTTTTCGGTTGCAGCGCCAGAATATCCCAAACTAGCGCGTCGGTCTAGAGCGCGTCGGCAGGCGAAGGGCGGTGTGGCGGGCCGATGAATAGTGCCAATCTAAGCGGTAGAATAAAAGCCGTCGCACGGCTACCGATACCGTGAACGCATTGTCTCTCTTTTTATAAGCACAATTGTAATTTACCTTTTTTGTACTTTCAGCAAACGCACACGAATTATCCGCACTTCCTACTTCTAGACTTTAACGCAACACCTAATAGCAAAAAAAATTACTAAATTTTAAAGACATCTCATATTTTAACTGGACAAACCTTTCGACACACCGCGGGACAAAATCAAAAAACACGCACTCTAACCTCTTTCACGGTCTAGATTGAAATGGATGAGAAGCTATTCCTAAAACCCTCAGATAAACGATTTTTGGTTCTAGATACCCGGAAGTACGTAATTTTACCGAAGTAAAACTCGTATTTCGAAAAACGAACTTCTTGGACAATTGATTCTGAATCGCTATCTCATTCCCTCTCGAAACATTTGCATCATACCATTACGCGTAGGGTTCGTCGCGGTGCGGATGTGGGCGGTAAATGGATTGTCCGCACCGCAACCGCAAAAAAATAATAAAACCGCACCGCTTACCGCAACCGCCCTTTATTTACCGCACCGCACCGCGCGGTAATGCGGTAAATGCGGTAAAATTTTTATATTTTTAAAAATAGTGTTGAAAAATTGTACATTTGTGTAACCATATATAATCAAATGTTATTCTTATTCACACGAAATTTAACTTTAAGAGACTCCTCAGAATGTAATGTTTATGAAAAAATCAACTTTTGCATTTTCTATTAATAAAATTCCGTACATTTTAAGGCAAACATTATACATTCAAAAACGTTCTACTGCAGTAATAGGAAAACTTTTATTTTATCAACCCCTTAGTTAATTGTAAAATGTGAAAAATGTGATAAGAAATGAAGTTGCATTTTTTTTCTTTAAATTTTCATTTTTTCAATGTTTTTGACATATAGAAATGAAATGGATGATTTTCGCATTTACGTTGTAAACCACCGTTCATTCTTAAAGGAATTTCACCAAAAAAAATTAAAGTCAAATACCAGTACTTCTATATAGTAGTGCAAATATTCCAATACAGTGAAATAAAAACATATTGTATATCATCAATAAGAACGACACCATATTTGACGAAAAAAATTGCTCTATACATTACATCTAATCATGAGTCCGGTCTAAACCGGTACAGAATTATTGAACATTGGAAAAATTGCAAAAAATTTATGAATTGTAGCATACAGCAGAAATGATTTTTAAAAATAACTTCCGCATTCTTCAAGAAACAGATGTATTCTCATTCAAAAACTAAGATTGCTCCCTTTAAAAATGTATGAAGTGTAATTTTGTAAAGGATAGTTCGAAAGTTCTAGCATTTAATGTATTTTCCTCTAATATTTTCCCAAAGAGCCATTGGCAAAAACTTCAATTGAAGTGAACGGGAGTCAAACTATGGTATTTGGCAAAAAAGCTACAAAATAGTCTTATCTGAAAAATGAAAAATGATAAAGATAATTATATTCTTTGGGTTGTGTTTAAGTCCCAGCATAGTTAGTTCATCTCTAATTCCTTTAAATTAGTCAAAATTCACAGTTGAAAAATTGATATCGAAAACGATTCATAATTCCACAATTTCCAACAGAAATCGAGAGAAGTGATGCACACTTTTAAATTGGATTTAAGAGTAAAAATTTATTGTTTTTAAATGATCTAATAATCTTATCTCTATTTGGATCTTGCATTTTATGTATTTGAAATGATTTAGTTTGTGAAGTTTTACTTAGAAGTATAAAATAACTAGTCCAAAATAAGTCGTAAAAATAATAGCGTCAGAATATTTCGGACACAGCTAGATTTTCTTTCGTAATAGCAGTCTGTTTATCAATTTAGAATAATCAAAATTATCACTTTATCAATTTTGTTTGCGGTGCGGTTGCGGTAAAACCGCGCGGTGAAAGCTCTTTCCCGCACCGCATCTGCGGGAAAAAGTGTCTCACCGCACCGCAGATTTTGCGGTGCGGGTGCGGTAAATACCGCGCGGTTGCGGTAATTACCGCAACCGCGACGAACCCTAATTACGCGCCAATACCCTCACTTGCGTTCACATAGTTTTTACTGGTCGGGCGGTTGATAAGACAACGACAACGAGGTCCGTTCGGCGACCGAAACTCAACCACTTGCTCTAGTTTGTGCAATCGTGAGACAGATTGGGAAAGAGAAAACGTGCGTGCGCGAGCGGATAGTACGTTTTAGCCGCCTAGTGTTCATTCTTCCTCCTACGGAATAGAGGAAGTGAACTCATATTTGCAACAGGGAACTTGGGTTACCGAATTTGGAAGTTATTTTGACTTCTGATACACGTGATCGCTACACTCGTTGCAGTCCAAAATGTGCTGGTTCCTCGATTTCCCCAATATGGATATGCAGGTATCCAAATTTAGTTGTTATCTCTTTTCTTCTGGTTGGCATGCTAACTGCTGCCTGGAATTATGTACCCAAAAGTGTTCCCAGAGGATCTAAGGAGGCCAGTCGGCGATCCGGTCCATGATATCCTGACAGTAACCTTCCGTTTGCCAAAATGCTGCAAGTTTTTTTTCCTGTCAATGTTGACCACTCTCTCTCTCTCTCTCTCTTTTCACTTTTCCTGATGCGGTCTCTGCTACGCAGATTTTGGAATCAATCCCTCTTATATATGTATTTCGCCTTCCTTATAAAAGCTTAATATTTCTAACTGCATCATTTAGTCTGAATGAAAGTGCATTAATATTTTTGTGCATCGATCTGAATTTCTTGTTTTAAGATGTAGATGTGTTAAAATGTGCGTTTGAAATTTGTATAGATAGTATTCTATTTCAAATTGCAAACAAATCCTAATTATTATCCGACATTTTTAAAAATATTGCATCTCAATAAAAATATAAATCTGTTGCACATCGAGAATTTGAGACGCATACGTTGTTAATCTCAGGTTTTGGTTTGTTCCAAACTTTCGAGCGGGTAGTTCCCCCATCGGTAATTTTCGAGTGGGTAGTACTACCCATACTACCCACGTGTTCCGCCGGCCCTGACCAATGATATTTCATATAGCATACCAAAATAACATCATATATTGTAGATTTACCATATTGGTATGTATGGATGAACTAGCTGTAACCCGGTGCGCTTCGCTACACCCACCAGGACCAGGACCAGGAAATATTTTAAAAATACTAAAAATAACAAATATTTTTGTTACAAAGAAGAAACTTATTGTAATTCTTGCGGATAGACAATGTTCTTAGTTTGACCACCTGGAGCACAATTAAACTAATTGCTCTGTTTTCCTACACACAATCGTTTGAAATCCCTTGGTATCATTCGAATTCGAGGTAGCAGTACATCTGCTTCTTTATATTTTCTAGTTACAATGGTCGCTTAAATGAAATTTTTCAATCAAAGCACAGTTGTGGTGGGTCGATGATGCGCAGTAACTAATATAATAGGCACACAAAGTTTCAATTGCAACACATGCGGTGCGCAGTGTTGCAAAACGACGTTTTCACGATCAAAATTCAATAACTCCTGAACCATTGGTTTTGGAGAATGGATTTTTTCGAAGAAGTTTCTGGATATAAATGGATGCATCTTTTGATATAATGAATTGAGTGATTAATCCCCTAAAAGTGAGATAGAAAATTTATTTCCCCAAATAATTTAGCTAGAAACTCGCTGTCTTCAGTAAAGTTCTAGAAAATATTATTGTGAAAATCTTTACTGAAGTTACTAAAGCTCTATATAGTAACAGTAGCTAGATATGTAGGTTTGCTTGGGATGGACCCATTCAAAACAGTTTTTCGAATATAACTTTTTACGATTACTTTTTATTATGAAAAGTGTCTGCTACAAAGTTGTTAAAAGCGATCAAATACACATTTTTTTAAACAACGAAGAATCTGTAGCTCTCGAAACAACAATGTTATTGTCAATTTTCGAATATTTTTTGATCAATTTACACCTTAAGCAACTTCCTTAATAGCAAAAATTCGTAGAAAAAACTTTATTCTTTCGTTTAAATATAAAAACCTTCGTCTGACGGAGACTGCTGGGTAGGTTACGTATAAAACCAATACTTCTGAAAGCATGGTGGATCGACTGAATTAAATAATTCAACATTTATATGCGTAACAGAATTACCATCGATTTTATTTTGGATGGAGTAGTGTATGAAATTGAAGTCAATATACGCAATCGATTAATTCTTCAACAGAGTGTATTATTTTACAAAATCATGTGGTGCAATTTATTGTTGCATCGATTAACATTTTCCCAATCCATATATCTAACTTTTTTGGCGAATTGACCTACGTAGGTGACTATAAGAATCATTCAATAAAAGTATGCACATATAGTGAAAAGTTCTTTTTTCGAAACATATTTACAATGATACGAAGACATAACGGAGTGTTGATGGAGGTGGGTAAAGTTAATTCATAAAAAATGGCACATTTAAAAAAATATTTTGGCGATACATAGAGTGTTAGTATATTCATTCACTTTCCATATAATCACTGCACAATTGAAAAATATTTCTTCGAATATCATAGCAGAATACTGAAAATTGACCCAGTGATAGAGAATCTCTGGAGGTATCTCGTTGAAAACTTGTTTTTTAAATCAAAATATATTGGACAAATCGTTTTCAACGTTTGCACAGTTCTTCTAGATATCCCCAAGTATTGATCGAAGCTTTTATTTTTTTCTTGATATTTGAATTTTTCGTAGCATTCTGCAGCTAAAAATGCAATTTTCATTTAAAAAATCATGAAACTTATTTTTGTGAACAAAGTTATAATCTTTAATGATGTTATGATATGAAGGAGAACTGTGCAAAATCAAACAATTTGGTTCAGTAGCTTTTGAGTTATGCTGTACATCGGATTTATTCGAGGTGTCTCCTAAAGATTCACTGTAACACACCCAATTTTCAATATTTTACGGTAAACATTTAGGAAAATATTGCTTAAATGTTGCGTTATTGACTGAATAGACTAACACTCTCGGTATCGCCATTGTTTTTTTGAGTACGATATTTTTTCGACAATAATCCTACCTCCTTAAGCAAGAACTGATTTCATCAGTAGGTGTCGACTAACGGGTAAAATTTGAAAAAAGATCGCCGACCACGCCACCAACTATTCGATAGGTTCATTTTATGGGTCATCGTGAATTCGTCCTATATAACCGTGTTGCATTCTTCCAGAATTTTGCTTATACCCGAATTTTGATTGATATTGTAAGTAACGTTTTCCGCAAGCGCAAGATTTAGTGGTTATTTCAGGGCAGAGCTGTTCGTCCATCATCCAGCAATGTTGATTTAACTTCAGATGAAGAGATCGCAAGTGCAATTTTCAATTTAATTTTCGACAAATTCATGCAATTCATCAGTATTATATTGTCATTCGCGTAATAGATCTCTATCAAATAAATTTTTGCCATTCCATTTATATTCTGGTAAACATACATGCAACAAAATTTTAAATTTTTGAAGTAATTTATAGATATTGCATCAGAAACCCTCCCTCTCCTTCAGATTCCGTAACCAACAATCATGTCCACCGTCTTGGTGGAAGAAATACTTATGCCAAATCATATATAATATATATAGCTAAAAAGGGTTCTTCAGTACACCCCCCCCTTCTTCCTTTCCTCGGCTTAGGTACTTCTCACCCTCCCCATCGAGCACACAAACCACCCAATGACCATCTCTTTAGTGGAAGGAATAATTATGTCAAAATTGAATTCATCGCTAATAATCACATTGAATGAATAGATAAGGATTACTACATTCTTCGCCCCCCCCATTTCGTAGTCCACTTCCATCATCAGTGTACCCCCCCCCCAAAAAAAAACCACGCCATGAACATCTTCTTGGGGGAAACAATACGTATGCCAAATTTCATCAAGATCGGACTTATAGTTTAGTATATAATAAGAAGATTACTCAAAAGCTTTGGCTCAATTTCATGGCTGTAGGTAGTTTAGCAATAGTAAAATATACTTGAGTGTAACAAATGTGCTGCATAACCTGTAACTGAACTTTCATTTGAAATTTACACGATTTTCATATAAACATAATTTCACGATTTTCATATAAAACATAATTTTATATGTACTGTAATTAAAAAAATCGTTGAGTTGTGGAAATTTCTATGTCGCTTTGATAAGATTTAATATTCTGCAATAATATTAACTGAGACATGCTATAGCTTTGTGTTATGAGAGACGCGATTTTTATTTATGACAATTTGAACGCAAAATTTTATTAAATTAAGTTTTACGTCACTATTTAATTGACAAATTGCGTTATAAATCATATTCATGAATTTTTATCATGTAGTTAGCTGAATAAAAGTGACAGAAGACTAAATCAACTCACCGAATCACATTTTGCCTCGACCCATTCCTTCCGGCAAGCATACTTAAATTTCTATTATTGCATTTCTCAGGTTATGTTAACAATCCCACATTACCTCAAGTAACAACACAAATCTTTTCATTCGGTATGGGTGTCACGTTTGTGTCCGAGTAATGAAATTAGACTCCATTCGGATCGGATCTGAAGTATTTCGTCCCTCGCGTACAATCAAATTATATTCAATACCAGCCCGGAAAGTATATTTTCTCCCCGGCTATGACAATGAGATGTTTCTTCTAACTCGATTTTTCGGAAAAAGAAACTTTATTTGAACCTGTCATTTGGTATCATTGATTCTAATCCTGTTCAGTTGTTTCTCAAACTTCGTTGATGTGTCGCTGATAGAGACACATCAAAATGTCGCATCTGAAACCGATTGCCCATGCAATGAATAATGTTCTAAAGCCTACCCCACGCTGATTGGGGATTTTTTTCAATCGAATCGAGGGTCGACATCCGGTCTGGTCGGGGCATTATGGCATCACCGGAAAAAATACCATTTTCTTGGACGAGGAGGGATTATGTTGTATTTTCCGTTTCTGCTCAATCAATCATTCCTACCCATTAAATGCTTATTGACATCGTTCCGATTTTATTTGATGGGATTTCCTGTTTATTTAGTTTTTCCTAGGGTTGATTGGTAAATGTGCAGACAAGTGGAATCATTCAATTTTCGCGGACCCGAGTCAGCGATAAAAGGAAATATCAGAAAATTCTTTTTTATCTACACACTTATGTAAATTTACATCACTTGACCCTGACACATACGAGCATATAAAACTGCACAATTTAACGTTTAATTTATATTTTACGTGACGTTCTATTTCCTAGATCAATACAAATATGGTGTTCATAGTGAATTGTAATTATACGTCACTGCGTATGGAAAGTACATCTTTCGGATAAAATTAAGTGGAATACATTTATGGCCTGGCATATATGGCGTTTCGTGAATTGCAATTTGTTAAATTGTGTCAAGTTTGAAATTACGTTGACGATAAAATTTATTTTTTTGTGTGAATGAATTAGGTATTCCGTTATTGCTGGATTATTTCGTAGCACAGTTTTATTTTTTGTACGGAGAGTGTGGTATATATTTGTATTTTGTATTTGTAAGTTCTAACTTATATTGGTTTTCAATTATCCATTCGTATCTAATTCACTACAAAATCATTTGATAATTATGTTCGAATAATTCATAAATTGAGTAAAATCGTTACACTATGATTTTCTAAGTATACTAAGTATAGATTGCGAAGATTTCCGAAACATGAGACCAAAGTTTCGTGCCGATCTTGTAAGGGGCCGTACACAAATGACGTAGCTTTTTTCTGGC
Organism: Topomyia yanbarensis; assembly: GCF_030247195.1. NCBI lineage: Eukaryota > Metazoa > Arthropoda > Insecta > Diptera > Culicidae > Topomyia > Topomyia yanbarensis. The sequence goes on along the minus strand of NC_080671.1, from coordinate 368,804,954 downwards.
GATTTTCGACCCCTCCCTCCCCCCTCGTAGCATTTGGTCACAAAATTCTAACCTCCCCCTCGTAAATGACGTAGCACTTCCCGAAGCCCCCCCCCCCCACGCACCGCGACAGGGAGATAAAAAATTACATATGTTTTTCAATTCTTTTAAATATATGTCCTTACAAAATGTTTGATGACTTTTATCAACATTTTCATTATAACAGCAAATTGCCTACAAAACAAGCCCATTTTATGACAAATATAGTGTGGATAGTTTTGTTTAGCATTTTACATGTCATAAAGCATGAAGAGAAGTTCACAATCCTGCAGCGGCCAACGATTTTAGGAAGTATAAGCTCAACTAAATTACTAAATTTTCTTTGATTGAATCTGAAAGAAAATTTAATTCAGCTAGCAAAATAAGTCTACTAGTTAGCAATATTAGCTAACTAATGTGGAAATTTAAATCCGCATGAAAAATCTTTCAATTTCTTTGCGAGCCTGCCATTCCTCGAACAGTAAAATTTACAAAATGAAAAACCGCGTGAAAAGCAACTTGGGAATGGAGGAACATTAAATTGTTTTCTCTAATTAATCTAATTAATACTAGGGGCAGATCAACCTAGAAATGTATAACAAATTTGCATCAAATTAGAAAAAATGCATTTAATTTCCATTTTTGCATCAACTTTGCACTCCCTCGCAGAAAATTTTGTTTAACAAATGTCCTACGCTGATTCACTTTGTTCGACGTTTGGTTGAATGTAGGGCTGATTTTTTGTAGGGTTTTGACGTCTTACACGCAACGCAAAATACATTTTGAATTTCTATTTTGATGGAAAGAAATGCATTTAATTTAGCTGATTTTTAAAAATGCATCACAAGTGATCTGCCCCTAGAATTAATGGGTGCCCGTCAAAAAAATTTAAACTTAATGCTACGTCGCACAACTTCTGACCCTACCCTCCCCCTCGTCACATTTCGTCACAAATTTGGTTCACCCCCCCCCCCCCCCCCCCCCCTACCCCGTAAAATGCTACGTCATTTATGCATGACCCCTAATATCAACGCATTGCTTCGTTCTATTTTCCCACACATCTTGGAATGCTTCAAATGTGTCCAAAGCCTTTTAGCTGTTCACCCGTGATATGTTGTCTTGCTGCGAACATGGTCAGACTGACCGTTGGAGATGGAGCTAATGATGCGAACAGAATAAGGGTAAATTGGTCGGTAAGAAGGTCGATATGCTGCTCTCATCTGTCTGACTAGCGTTCTGATTACATAAGCTTGAGTGCTTTTACGAGAAAATATGCAGTTCAGTGATCTAACATAAATCATGATTGTTATTTTATTAGATTCTTTCGCACAATTGGTATGGTGAATGGTTACATGTCGCATATGGGTACCTTTTCATTTTTTGTAAAATAAAAAGAAAAAACTGCTCGCGACGATTTATTTGGTTCGGACACAAGTAGTTATTAAATCTAGCGTATTTGGTGGCCAAGTCGGTTTACCATGCCCCACTATTTAACTGCGCCTGATTATACAACGAGCAAATGTTCGAGATTAGTTCGTATCTCCATGTAGATACATGGGGCACCGTTGTGCTGTCTGCTCACGCATAAAATTATCTTTTCGCTTAACCGACCTGATAGGAATCGAGGAATTACTAGAAGGTAGTAGTTTCCCGATTCCAGCGAACTATGTTTGCTGCGGGACAACAATAGTCATAGTCACACAGAATAGAAACTAGACCAACCCCCATGGCGACATTGCCGACAAACAGCGGATTGAAACTTTGGCGAAAGCTGTTTTATGAACTAAATACATATTACCCTTCGTTTACCACGAAACTGCCGGTGTTCAGCGTAGCGGAGAACAAATTGAATTAAAACGTGCAGTTGGTATGATAGATGTTTTAACCTGAAACCACTTCGCATAATTGAAAATAGTATGTTGAGTATGATAGGATGCACCGCATATTACATGTCCCTATGGTTTCAACGCAACCGGTAGTATTGTAGCATGTCATGTTACCAGGGACCGCTTGATATTTTCGACAATATTATTATTATTATTATCTATATTCATTTTACACGATTGTAGCGTTCCGTATTAAAAAATACACGTTAATCCTACTAGTAGTGCGATGAAATGTTGTTTATAACAATTAATCTACTTATATTTCTCAATTGAACAGCATTAATTTTGCAGAATTAAACATTATTCAATGCACACTATAAAAATGGCAAACTAGGTTTTTATGATTTCCAAATGAGATAACAAATTACAGGATTGATACCAAAGACGACTAACGACAGACGGAAAACTCGCCAAATCCACGCGAGATTTTGGCGGTTCTCAAAACAAATAAACACAAAAAATGCCACATTTTTACATTTCTTATAAAAGAAAACCCGGTTTAATAAAAAATGAGAATGATTTCAATACCTTTTTGTAATTAAAGTAAACAGCGTAATTTTTTTTCTCTCCACGAGAATTGCTCTCTGGACTCCTTAGAAATGGGTGGCATGTTTCTTTTAGCTCAGGTGCTCACAGTTCACTCGAATATGGCGTCGAAACAACAAGCCCTCCGCGAGCGTGTTTTACGGTTTTACGAAACGCATGGTCATTGTGGAAAGAAGTTTATGGTAGACCATTTTCGAGACGAAAACGTGCCCGTGAGTACAGTTTACTGGATTCTGGCATCCCTGAGCGTGGAGCGGAAGATCGGTAGAGGCTGTCCGGCGAAGATAATGACGAAGAAGAAGAAGGAAGCGTTGAAAAATTTGCTCGACAACAAGGACGGCACGAGTTTGCGTCACGCCGGCAGAAAATATCACTGCTCCCATAATTCACCGAACCCTAAAGATGGAGGACATCATCTATCGGAAGAAGACTCGGCCCCCGAGTACACGGACGAGCAGATAGCGATCGTGAAATCGCAGTGCCGGTGGATGACGAAGAACTACCGCGGGACGTCGTTTGTGCTGGACGACGAAAGTTACTTTCTGTTCTCGAAGACCCACATTCCAGGAAATGATAGCTACTATTCCAGCGACAAGTCGGCCACACCCCCGAAGCAAAATATAAGTATAATAAATCTGAAAAAAAAAAATGAAAAAAAAAATTATGCTGTACATCGCCATATCGGACAGAGGGATTTCAAAGCCGTGGTTCAAGCCGAGCGGTCTGGCCATCAATCAACAAGTGTACCAGGAGGAGTATCTTGAGAAAATTCTTCTGCCGTTCTTAAAAGAGCATCATGCGGATGGGAAGTACGTCTTCTGGCTGGACAAGGCGTGTTCCCATTATGTCAAGAAGACGCTGGAGTATCTGGAGCAGAAAAAGATACCGTACGTGCCGAAAGAAAGGAACCCGACCAACTTGCCCCAGTGCCGTCCCATTGAGGATTTTTTCGGTTCCTTCAATGCCGTACAAAAATAATTGGCGGGCCAAGGATGCGAATCAGTTGACCAGCAGGATCTGGAATTGTATCCGGAAGATGGACGTCAGTGCCGCTCAGCGCTCTGATGAGAGCATCGCGACTAAGTTTTGTCGTACGGCTGACCTGAGCCCCTTCTCCAATATTCATTGACGTTTTTTTGAAGAATAAACATGTTTAAAAAAACTACTGAATTAGGTGATTTTTTTTTTGTTTTTTTAACTACACCCGTTAATGGGGGGGTCTATCTCATGGGCAATTTTTCCGCTTTCCATTGATTTGGTTTAGCATTTGAGATTGCTAGCACTGATGTTATCGAGAAGCTATTCTAGTTCTATTTTTTATTTAATTAATTTTGTTTATAGAATTTAAAATTAATATTTAATATATTTATTCTGTTGGTTTTAATTTTAATTGTTTATTTTTTTGTTTTACTATAGAAATATTAACTTTCGGGTCATTTGCCCGTGTTTCAAAGTAGGAAAATCTCTAACCCTATGTGCGGGGTTGGGAATTCAATCCAGGTGAGCTGCGTACAAGGCAATCGATTTACCAACTACGCTATGCCCTCCCTTATTCATTTTATTCCATTTTTTCGCTTTAATTATTTTATTACATTTATTAATTTAATTAATTTACTCATTGTACTCATTTTATTCATTTTATTCGTTTTATTCATGTTATACATGTTATTCATGTTATTCATGTTATTCATGTTATTCATGTTATTCACTTTATTCATTTTATTCATTTTCTTCATATTCTTCATTTTCTTCATGCTTTCATTTTGATTAATAACGAGAATAACACTTTCCGAAAGTAGGGAATTTATGAAGAATAAATTAAGGAACATTTCGTAAATATGATTTTATAACTCGATATACTCCCAACATGTAATATTCATGCCTGCAATAAAGTTTTTGTTTATTAAACAACTTAACAAATTCGCCAAGGACAGGAACTCTGCTACAATTTAAAAAAAATGATTCTCCATAATTTTAAAACTTCAAAGATGACGGTTTTGGAATTATGCCATTTGGATAGTAAGTTCGATTTTCACCAAACCGAATTGCGAATATTTTTTTTTTCAATTGCATCGAACTACACCAATTTTTTGATAGTTTTCTAGGGGTTATTTTATTGACTTCTTCCAAAATTCGGCGAACGTATTCTCATTCGTGCGATAGTTTATGTTAAAAGGGTATCCTAAATTAATTGGTATACTTAAAGGTTTATATGTTGCAGACAGAGAAAATACAGAAACTTTCAGCTTTTTCCTGAACAATATTACAAAAGCATATTAAACAACTTTCCCAAATAAGGTTGAGAAAATTATAAGGTATTTAAAATTTTTTAATAGATTTTCAGAGCAGCTTGCACTTAGTGCACTAACGCAAGTGACGGAAGGTTACCGAAAAGTTTCGTGAAAAAGAAAATTCCAGTAATGATGATGAATTACCCTAACGGGTTTCGAGAGTTTTTTGTTCATTAGGATTAGCGATAATAATTCAAATTAAAGATATTGCTAGAAAGTCATTTTTATTAAAAGGCGATATCGAAGTAAAGTTTGAACTATGCACGCATGCACTTCAGAAGAAGCGCGATATCAAAAGCTCAAATTTCTGTGCTTAGTTCTGAGTCGCGTTAGAAATTTGAGTAAACGCTATTGAGAGTATGAATTTCAAATCGATTCCAAAATTTTTTTGATGTTTTTGGCCTAGTACAACAATCTTTCCATTGATCGAAGACTTTAGATATGTTATTAACAGAGTATTAGCAATAGTTCGTTTTAATGTCTATTTTATGGGCCACTATCCCATGTAGTACGTGTTATCAAAATCATCGTGAAACATCAAGTTCTAAATGTTGTCAATCGATATAATACCCGATGAAAGTGATAGGAATTATAAGAAATGTCTCATCATAGTGTTAGGTGGATTAAAAGCGTTTTTAATACAGAGCCGTTTTTATTAGCCCCTTGGTAAATTTGTGGCTGTCAAAACGGTGGTATTGACAAAACCAGGATATATTTTTTTCTTTCTTTTATATAAACCGAAGCTGTTAAAATATTCTTCTTAAGTCCTTAGACATAGCCTCATAGTTCTTTCTGATGATTTGGTATACATTTTTACTTAGGTTGTCTTACATGGCAAAATAAAAATAACATTTATATATGAGAAAGGCAAAAATTGACATTTTCGCTTTTGCTCAAGAAAGGAACGATCTACCACATGACTGACAAATTGGGTTAAAAAAGCTGCAAAAATCGGGGGTTTATTATATTTATTTGATTCATTATAGGTAGAATGCTTCCTGGAATTAAAAAAAAACTTGTTATTTGCCTTATTATTTTTTGAATTTCATTTGTTTTATTGATTTCTATAATTCATTCAATTTATTCGATGTTTTATTCATGCGGGACTCGAAACTGTGCTTATTCCACCTCTAGTTGGGTGCCTACTTCGCATGAGTTCTGCAAGCTAATGCATGATGCAACAGTGATATGGGTAAGAAATGTCTCTTCTCCCTGCTAGGTGAATTAAGTAAGTTTTAAATTATTTAAACAAGTTTTTCATTTCAAACAAAGTATCAGTAGTTAGCGTTGAACACTTTCCGTTCGGTTTGTGAAAAATTTGAATAATTCCTTTCATTTTATTTTAGCAAGTAGTTGAATGGGTAGAATATTATTAAAGTTCAAAATGTACGTAACGCTTCCGTTTCGAAAATATTGAAATGATCCAGTATAATGAAGAAAGACGCAAGTCCTACGTCAAATTTTGTTTTCACGAAATCTATATGGATTTGATTTTGCAATGGAAAACTTTACCGGTAAACGACTCTTTCAATGAAATTGGAATTTTAACCCGTTACCCCGTTTGGTAAATTTTGACCCAAAGACTAACAAACATCATGGTTGTGGAGGTGTGTTAAGGGGTTATGTACGTCGAGGTCGGTCAAACCATCGAAAGTTGTCTTATTCTTTTATTTTAAAGTATAGGTTGTAAAGAGTAGTATCCCATATTTTTATAGTGATCCAAGCAGTAGTAGTAATTATAGCGTTTTCATCTTGCTCCCTTACGGGGTTTCACTCATACTTGAAACATTGAACGCAATTATCTCGATTTTTTTTAATAATATATTTTCGTCCATGATTTCAACAATTTTTTTATTGAATTGTTGAAACCCCTATGCTAATTAATTACTTTTTTTATATTAGGCTTTCAGTTGAGCTTTTTCACTGGAATAGTAGTCACGAAAGTGAAAAAGCAAACAAAGACGCGTTTTACGGAAATTGTGCGGATTATTACGAATTATTAATATTTTTTCATATTCTCAAGTGGATTACGCAAATTTGACATTGTACTACGCTAGACGTAGTATAGGGTAAAGAGTTACACCAATCTGCAATCGATTGATATATAAATACGTATATTTCATCGCTTTGAATTCAAGGTTACAGGCTGAATAAATGTGTATTACGTGCTCCCATTCATAATGCTTCCATTGGTCCATGCGGGTTCGAGCTCTTAAATCCGTTCTTCAAAATCTGTACACCGAAACGCTTGACGTGAAATAACTTAGTTACAAATCGAGCGTCATGTTTTTCTCGGCGGCATGATGTTAAATACTAAAAGTAGTAAATGTGATATTTTTCGAATGTAAATGACATCCAGAAAGCTTTGTTTCAATGCTGTTATTAAACTTTTCTAATCAGAGAAAATCACGTTGAATCTGTGTCTCTTGACGATTTCATTGCTACATAATCATTAAAATCAGTTAATTGGGTCGCCGGAATAATTTTTTAAGCAAAGCGAGCCTCAAAATATGTCTGAATTTGATTTCCAATGGCAAATTGTACCGAAAAATGAATCTTCCATTGAAATTGCAATTTTACTTATTTTGCGTTTGGCTCGTTTGGGAAATTTTGACTCCTGTACTAAAACGTGTAATAAAGCAGCTTTGTTTAGGAACTTAATGATCCGCAATTTTATACCGCAACGGGGTCTCTTCGAAGACGAACGCTTCAGTAGAGCCTTCCAGACATTCCAGAAAGGTGCCGCCATCCGGCACCTGTTTACGGCTGCGAAAACATAGAAATTTCACAGCATCTTTCATTTCGCCGTGAGCAACAGTTTAAGGAAGCCACTTGGCATAGACAATGGCGCATTCATTCGAACCCAGTGGACTGTAAATGTGATCCTTCTAGTGATACCTAGCAACAGGGCGAGAACGGTGGAAAAGTGTTTAAGCAGATGGCAATTTCCGCAAACTAGCTTCGAAAGTGGCGGGCACGGAAAGTTTCACTCTATCCACCACTATAATTGCTTCGGTTGGTTGTCGGTTTATTGCAAGAACGTAAACAGCAGCTACCGTAACAATGCGTAAGTTGGTGTCCAAGTTTCCAAATCTTAAACTCCCGACAGTTAATTTCGATTGGCTTCAATTGATAAACGTAATAGAATAAATTTGTTTCAATCTAAAAGGGTATGCAATTAATGAATTTGGAAATATTACACCGTCTTACGGTAGGCGTATAGTTTCACAGACTCCCTGACTGCAAGTCTAACTTGTAGCAAACATGGATGAAACAAGCATGACAAGACTTATAAGCAGTATATACTAGTGGAATCGGAGCACATTGTACATTCTGATGATGATGGAAATCTGGAGAAACGATTAACACAAACTTTGCACGAATTTCTCCGAAACAGTTGTTTACACTGTCAGCCAGCAAACAACAATCGCTGTACACATTATGAAAGATACCAGCCTCTCACCCACCGTACGGCTGGTGGATTTACGCCTGTGGAAGATGAGTTTGCTTGTGAAATAGGGCCGCTTCTCTAGGAAAGTTAATATCTCGACGCAACCGAAGACTACAATAGCAATTATATTGTGCCGGTATTATCCAAACAATGTCATTGAAATATTTACAACTCGTGTCGTGATGAAGGGAAACGTTTTCAAGAGCAGCTATGATAACGCGTGAATGATTTGTATTATGTATTCTAAACTAGCTGTTTACCAGCGCACCTTACTTTACTGTAATGTTTGCAATTGTTGAATAAATCTATTATATTGGTAGAATTTTGAAATCTTTCTTTCGTTTGCGTTCTTATTATACATAAAACATATAAACAAGTAGTAACTCAAAATGTCACAGCCATTTTTTTCGTGCACTCAAATAACCGAAAAAAAAAGAAATATAAGCTAAAACAATTTACCCGGAAAACAAGTGTAATTTTGTAAGTATGTAGGTAATAAGAGGGCAAAACAAGCTACAGGAAAAAATCGATTCTTTAATGCTAACGCTTCGAAAGGTTGTAATATAACTGATTATAATAGATTTGTATTTATGCAGGGATGCCAGATCATTTCTTGAAAAAAATGTGTTCTACGCCGAGAAATTCCGTGCTCCCTATTTTGTCAGCAAAATTACTTGGGTCGCATGTCATTGATAAAATACTCAAGATTCTGTTTTAACATTGAAAATGCTTTACTCGATTATGTAGGGATTGGGTTAGGTGTAAAATTAAAATTTGAAAGTCGATTTGCGTCTCGAAAATGTGGCATAATTTTTAACTATTGTAAAGCTGTTAATCGTTGATGGATTTGCGTCATTTAATCACCAATTGATTAAAAAAGTGCAACTTAGTAATTGATGTAATTCTGTTTAGGTTTCCAACAGTTCACTGAATAGAAATCCCTAATAACGAAAAAAAATTGAGAAAATGTGACAAAATATACAAAGCTTTGGTTACGTTTTGTTAATTGTTGGTGAATTTTCAAAATTCGAACACCAATCAATTCAGAGAATTCGGGGAAGGGACGGAATGTTAGTGTAACAAACGTTGTTAGGGAGACCGTGTATACCTCTGCATCTTCACGTTTGCCACGGGAAAAAGTTTTTTTAGTAGTATGGGGTAAGGAGTTACACCAATCTGGATTCACCTTGATGAGTGATATGATCTATGGAAGTAGTGTCATCATATGTTTATCGCTCTGGGCAGCCGGCTGCCGTGAATTTATGATTGATTTATCGTTTATTGAATTAATTTTGAATGACTTGGCTTGTGAAAAAATCAATTTCAGCTCTGGAATGTTGTTATTATTATTTTTGCTTCATTACGGCGAAACACGGTATTCCAAAAAGCAATAGAATATAATGAAAAGCGATTACTTTTAGTGATTCGAAACATTTTTTGATATAAATGTTTCAATATACACGCATTATTTATCAAGCATTAATTTTGGTATTATTATTAATGACAATTATGTATTGGCTTCTTTCTTCGCGGACGTGCGCGTTGTTATGCTATCTAAGGCATATTTTAAACGGAATAAAATAAGCCCTACTGAAATACCTGAAACGGCAAACTTTTTACGACAATTACTAGAAAAAGATTGAGAATAATAAGAACGAAAAGAAACTAACTTGTCACCTTTTGCGTCAATAATCAATATTTTTATACTCATGAAGAAATATGGTTAACATGACAGTAATATAGGGAATGTAAAATTCCAAAGCATATACAAGTAGTACTCAATACAATAAGTATAATTAATATAATTTATTGATGATTTAATGGACTGAAAGTTAAGTAATGAATATCTCAATAAAACATTTGTTCTTCGAGCTGATACGACTGCCGAAAATTGGCAACTAGTTTAAAATTCTTCTTGGGAATTGCCAATTCTCAACCTTCATATGGTCGGTATTAAGTCAGACCGGACCAAGTCGCAAAACATCAAAAAATGAGTTAATGATAGCACTGGATAAAGAATTCCTTCATCTATATTCCACTTTTACCAGATTTGAAATATGAAACAATAAACAAGAATTATGGTTAAAAATATTTTCCAATTATAATGTAAAGGATGCTGCGATTCAAACTTTAAACGCGTTTTTCTCGAAATCAATGCACTGTCCCTTAGTCCGGTCTGACCTAACACCGACCATATATAATACAAAAGCCATCATTCACTCAGACAAGACCATGCGTATTCCCCACGCGCATTAAATACCCAATGGATTAGTTTCTTAGTTGGTCAAAGAAACACTAAACAAACGAAAAAATAAGTTTGCTCGATCTAAAGAATCGTCAGCTCGATTGGCATCAACCGGCGGATACGTGTTCCCTTACAATGCCATCAAATCAAAGAAAATTTAAAATTACATGCGACAAAATATGCGCAATTCAGAATATATCGAAATAAAGACAGCCTAATTATTTCCATTGAAATAAGATCGGAAAAAATAGTTGCATAACCGAGGTAGTTCATTTTCAAAAATAGCATTGCTGATGGATCACTTTATAAAAATAAGTGATAAGGGACGCGGACGAAAACAGCTGACAACCGGCGAAGTGTCTTTCGTCCACAGTGCAGTACATTTAATCAATGATAAAAAATGTAAAGTATTCGATCAGCCTCAGTTTGAAACATTGCGTGCTCGTGTGAAAGGAAAGTGCTCGCCATCAATGAAAGCGCGTTAGATATTCCGCGTGAGTTAACGATATAATAACTTAAAATATTGTTCAAGTAGATCATAGAAAAAACATGATCGAAAAATAGATGGAAAAGGAATCCAAAAAATGGTCCGAGGCGTAAATGTGATCGTCGCACAGTTAAGCAATCACGTGAGCCGGAATGCACAACTTCAATTCCACACTCTGGCGACGACGAGGACAACGAAGAAGTCAATTGCAAGTACAAATCCAGGCGCAGCTGCTAAAAAAGATTTTTAAAAAATCGAAAAAAAAAATCGCCTTCGTCTTATTGGATTAAGCTTGAAAAATATTTGGCCTATCCTTATTGCCAAACCATTGTCAGATGTATAACCCAACCAACGGGTGCTTTTCTATCAAAATCAGTGCGAAAATACCATCGTATGAGCTCGCCAAAAAAACTGACCTACTTGACCCCACACTTTTCTACATACTATTGAAAAATCTGTAAATCTGCAAAAAATAGGCAAAACCAATACAATTTTCATACCCTGGCGCCAGATTTTCCCTAATACAGACCGCATCTTCACATTCATAAGCGTCATTCAAATTTCATCACTCGATTATGGAATATTTCTGTCCGAATTTCTATATTGCTATAAGATTATTGCTGCCGCTGGTAGGGTTTCGCAACGATGATCACACAGAACAGCGAGATGCCAAATTGTTGTTCCATCTCTCACTTGACATGAGCCACGGAAGGAGAATGTTAGTCTTGGCGTACTGGAAGGGTTTTACCATTCGGAGGTCCAAACGATGATGACGCAACAGAAGCGAGATGGCGACATGCGTATGAGCCGTGCCGGCAAGATCTCATTCGTTTAATAGGATACTCGACCCGAAAAACAAAACTTATTTACCAGAAAACCATCCTTTTTAGGAAGAATTACCAGGTACCAGTAAAAATGAAAAAAATCTTCTATTAACTTGTTTTACCTTTGCGCTTTCTCTTGAACAGCTCAGTATCTTTGTCAGTTAATATCATTAAAAGCAAATATTCATTAAATTTTTTATTAATCTACAAATTTTAGAAAATCTTCAAGAAAATCAGTGAATGTGGAAACCTGTCACTATGCGAAAGTCACACCAAAAAGAACGATGAAAATGTTTTCGTTTGTTGTACAAAAGGTGGGTCTTCCATCTGCGTCGCAAAGCTGTAATAAAATAGGTTGCCGTGTTTCGAACGTCCTCTCTTGACATTAGCTGCGAAAAGAGAACATCCGTCTGTGCGTTATTGAAGGCTTACAGCGCACGTAGGTCCAAGTGATGGTGGGACAACAGAAGCGAGTTAATGAATTACTGGTTTGTACCGTACGTATGAGCCGTATCGGTAAGGGATTCCGCGAGAAACCGGACGACCGCAAAATATGACCACTATCGATTCGAACGAAACTTTGCAGTTGTGTTAGGTTCATGAATATCCATGATTTTCTCTGCTAATTGCAATAGTTTGATACAAGGGCACATTTTCAAAAAGGCGTAGACGTTTCTACGTGCATCAATTTCAAAATTTGTTTTGTTCGATTACTGTATTTCAATCAGCAAAACTGTCTGAGAACGAATTACAGGGAATAAATACTTCGTACGTAAAAGAATATACACCCAAAAAATGTAGTGTCATTTTTCACAAAACCAAAATGTATGTTAAAATAGTAAATTGCAAAAACCCATTTTTTATTGCTCATATATTGTTAACAAAAACGTAAAGAGAAAACAAACAACTTTTCTGAAAATGTGATAGTTCTCGAGATATTTTAAATTTTATTTTAAACTGCACAATTATTCTGTTTTATTACGACCTTTTCATAAGTTTTTTTGCGTTTGTCCATTGTATATCAATTAGTATGAAATTTAAAAACATGTATAAAGTTATTGTTAGAAAAACTCTTTTTCGATAAGTTCTCCATCATGCAATCGCATTCAAAATGTTTCTTTTCTCTTTTTGTTGACAAAATATAAAAAAATCAGAAAAAATGTTTTTTTTTGCAATTTAAGTTTTTTATTATAAAATAGGTCACAATTTGATTTTTTTATATACTAGGGACCATTCATAAATTACGTAACGCAAAAATTGCCCAAAATTGACTCCCCCCTCCCCCCATGTAACAAATTGTCACAAATTTCTCCATCCCCCCTCCCCTATTACGTAACAAATTCCAAGAAAAAATATGTTTTTCTTCGGTGAAAACATGTTACGTAACGATCTAGCTAACTCCCCCTCCCCCCTATGTCACAACATGTCACAACTTGTTGTACCCCCTCCCTCCCCTAAAAGCGTTACGTAATTTCTTTAGTGTATATTTTTTCACTCAGAAGTATTCATTCTCCTGTAATTCATTCACAGATGGTTTTGATGTATAAAATACGGTAATTGAATAACTTATTTTCGAAAATATACATGTAGAAACTTGTACGCCCTTTTGCAAAATTGCTCTTGAGTCAAAATAATCTTATTGACTGTGGAAAATGTTTAGTTTTCCATGCTGGTAATACATGCAAAGTTTCATCGGAATCAAAGATGGTCGGTCACGATTTTAAAGATTTTCGGACGGATCTTCCTGGAATTCCTCAACAACAATCTGTGCAAATATTTCAGATGAACCGAAAATTATTGATAATCTAGAAATCTGAAATTCGTGCAAGGTGTTCGCTAGATATTCTGCATATTCGATGTAACCATAGTGGTGTCTTGTACAGAACTCATTATTTTTTGCATTGCTTTTATTGATTGGGTGCCATTATGATAACTGAAGAGGAATCCACCAAAATTTGATTTAATATTTCCTATTTATTCTAATACTGGCTATTAAAATTTATTAGAGATATGTTTACTTCACCCAGATTCTGTAAAAACAGGGACAGTCAATATTTTTTCCGATGCAAACCACAACTGCTAGAGACAGATCAGAACAAGGCTATAAAACTGAACCGTTTTATTTATATACTATCTCTACCTGCCTTGTCTTGAAAGCTTCGACATGAATGGCTTAGTTCAGTTCCATGGTACCACATTTTTCAATTAAAAATATGTCACAAACTTTCTCCGGTGGGCCCTGAAGAGTTTCTGAATCATTTTCTTACATCCGTTGTACGTTAGGGTGTTGCACATTTTTAGAATGTGGTTTTTTTCTTATTTATTTTGAAACATGTAAATATTGCAACTTTTTATTATTATTTTTGTGAGGCTTTCATCACATTGAAATTGTTTTCATATGTGAATTTAAAGGGCATTTCACTCACAATGATATAGTACCCTTCAGACTTCTCTCTGTCCAAGTATTTAAGCTCGTGTTGCTTCTATAATTCACCTCACTGTTACTTACACATTTTTCGTTAGATCTCCATACAAATGAATTCATTCACGAATATTTCCGGAAAAAGCTTCCTCGACTCTTGCTTCGCCACCCTAAGATTCATGCCTAAATTAAATGTGAAAACCATCCTGCTCCATATCACCTGTATCAGACCGCCTTCACCACATTGTCGTTTTCATAGACTGCCAGAACGTTGTTACTCGGCTGTATCTCGCTCTTTGGAGCGCAATCAAGTAATAGGATTCTGCTGTTTACCCCGTAGACAACACCGAACCGAGCAAGTTTCTTTCTATTAGACGTTTCGGTGTATAACTTGTAGCCAAGTAGACAGACATTTTAAACCGAGCTTAGGTATGAAGACATATAGGCATACGATAATAGAAGTTAGAATATAATTTATATTGGCGTTACGAAAACAGGACCGTACATAATGGTTTGTGATGTCATTCATGAAATGCCCTTGTATTGTCATTTCTTATAGGAAATTGAGATCTATCGATGAATGCAAAATAGAAATCATTGAATGTTCATAGGACGACCCTAATGATTGGTTCAGTTTGTGATCACACTCAAATATAGTAATCAAAGATGCCAAGCAATATAAGTAGAGATAATATTCATACATTAGGCCAATGCAAATATTTTTCAACAATTATGTCTCAGATCATTTTTTTTGAAGGGGGGGGGGGTCAAACAAATATAAATATTTTTTTATTAAAACATTATTTTTTCCTACGATCGTTCTCGTGAACGTTTTCGCAGGGCGATTTCAGATAGCGGGGTTGACCTGTTTGTTTTACTTAAGCAGTTCTTGTAAAATATTACTCAAACAATCAAAAGTTTTTATAGGAATGAGATCCTTAACCCTTTCATGCCCAACTTTTTTCTATCGCAAATGGGGTTCTAAAATTATTTTCCTTTGGGACTGTTGCAGTGAAGAAACACGTGTTAGAAACTCAGCACAATTCTTCTAAAATATTTACAAAAGTCCAAATGCTTGGAAAAGATAGACGAAAACAGTCTAAATTGAAAGGTTTTGTCAATTTTCAATTATGTTGCACAATGCTTTATTTAAAAAACCTGGTTTAATCCACCTAGCGGTGCAATTGTGCATTTCTCATTTCTCTAAACTATGGCACGGAGGCTGTTTATGTTCAACATAATTGTGGAAATGTCCATTACATTCTTAGTACACTTTGCACTTATACACAATGGCTTGCCAGCCTGAACTTGATGAGCTACGTGTCGACGGTGAAACACTTGAAACAAAAAATATCAACTTCATTAGCCTAATCAGCATTAGATCAATGTTATCTGCTTGCTAACTCATTTTATCATACGGGGGTGGGTGTGTGAGGAGGGCGAAAGTCCCATGAACGAACGACTCCCCATTGGTATGCTTTGAGATATAGTGGTAGTTTAAAGATGATGGGGTTGAAAGGGAGGGGTATGAGGGCTGGATGGGGTGGTGGGCTGAGGGGTGATTTAAGGAAATTTTTAAGGGAGGGGAGTGAACAGTAGAGGGGGAGGTGTAACCCCTCTCCGTAAACCATCAACTACGCCCCTGGTTAAATCCAGAAACCTTATGCGAGTCAAAAAAAATTGAATAGGTTGACGTTTTTCAGACTGATTGCATAACCTTTCTATATGAGAAAGGCAAAAATGCGCCAAAACCCAGAAAAGTGAATCGTCGTCAAATTTGTTTTCGAGTTTGCATCAAATCTCGACGTTTCATGCACCTTGAAGACATTTAGCATCAAAAATAACAATTCTATTTTTAATTTTTCCTATAGTTTACATGAGAAATATCTGTGTGGCCGCACTCTTAAACCCGTAATTCCGGAACCAGAATTCCGATTGATCCAAAATTCAATAGCAGCTGATGGGAAGGTTGCACCTTTCATTTGAGACTAACTTTGGGCAAATCGGTCCAGCCATCTCTGAGAAAAATGAGTGACATTAGTTGACACATATGCACATACATACACACACATACACACAGACACACACACACACACACACACATACAGACTTTTTCCTATCTCGACGAACTGAGTCTAATGGGATATGACACTTGGCCCTCCGGGCTGGGATTAGATTGACGTTTTTCAGAGTGATTGCATAACCTATCTATATGAGAAAGGCAAAAATGTGCCAAAATCCAAAAAAGTGAATCGTCGTCAAATTTTTTTTTGAGTTTGCATCAAATCTCGACGTTTCATGCACCTTGAAGACATTTTGCATCAAAAATAAAAATTCTATTTTTAATTTTTCCTGCAGTTTATATGAGAAATTTCTGTGTGGCCGCGCTCTTAAACCCGTAATTCCGGAACCAGAATTCCGATTGATCCAAAATTCAATAGCAGCAGAAAGTTGCACCTTTCATTTGAGACTAAATTTGGGCAAATCGGCCCAGCCATCACTGAGAAAAATGATTGACATTATTTTACACATACGCACATACAATCACACATACAATCACACAGACACACACATACACTTTTTCCGATCTCGACGAACTGAGTCGAATGGGATATGACACTCGGCCCTCTGGGCCGGGATTAGGTTGACGTTTTTTTCAGAGTGATTGCATGTGTGTGTAAAATTTCTATATGAGAAAGGCAAAAACATTTATTTTTCATCGCTAATCCTAATCCTAATAGTAATACTCTGCAGTTCTACGAATTAGACTTCTAACTGAAAGCTTTCAAATGAAAGGAAATAGGCCCAGTTACTAGCCGTACTTTTTATGTAAGCAAATCCTGCCTAAAACAAAAACTAGAACCCTAGAACGTTGCACTGGGGTAAAATACACCCCAAGCCATCTTTGGAGCCGTGAGAAGACGAGAATTCGGTATTTACTGACCTGGGACCCTAACCATAATTCAATTTAGAGTTCCTAGTAAGAGTAGCAAAAGGTGGTATAGCCAGTTTGCTTATAGCATTCGTGGAAGCAGGTGTCGAAGTTGGCGTGGTGTACATTTGTACCCCAGTGTACGGTTGCCGTTAGTGTTTCGTCAGGTTTCGTGCTGTCAGTGGAAATGTGATTCGTTACAATACCAGTTTAAATTTAGGTTGTTTTACTACGTAAGTAACAATTAGTATTATATATTCGATTTTAATAATTTGTTCAATTAATTTAATTTAATTTTGAAGTAGAAAATTTTTTTGTTGATTTTTATTGTTTTATTGTTTATTTTTTTATTAGTTTTTCAAAATAATGACTCGCAAGTATAATTTGCGCGCAGTATCTGCTGTAACAGTAACGTTGCGTGAAACAAATGTATTACTGATCAGAAATATTTTTTTCATTTCAATTTCCACCCCATTTAGTGGAATTTTCCAAAACCGGACTTTTAAACTTTCACTCTTTCAAATAATTGCACTTTTTCAAAAAATTCGAGATTCCATTTTGTACCGTTTCTAGACCATTCTTTCAACTTTTAGAATCATTTTTTTTTCAAATCGGTTGAAAATTCGTTCTCAAAAATTACTTCGGTTATAATAATTTTTGTGAAAAAAGTCAAAGCCACGATTTTTTCAATTTTTTTTGTTCGAACAAATTTATGTAGCATTGATTCAATAAATTCCGTACTTCCACTCACACATCTGTTTTCGCAATTAAAAAACGAAGAAAATGATGTATTATACATTTTTTTGTTTGCATTTTTACCGGCGAAAATTGAGATCAAACGCGTAGGGTAGATTTGTACCCCAGTGCAACGTTCTAGAGTGGAGAACGCAAGTGCAACGTTCTAGGGTTAATTTTATTCGTTTTATTAACTTAGTCAGTTTTTTCATTTTATTAATTTTATTAATTCTGTTCAGTCATTTTTATTACTCGTTTCACCCAATTTCTTTGTTTGAAACAAGTTTTATTGTATTAATTTTTTGACTATTTTTTAATCTTGTTTATTTTTTATTTAGTAAACTGAATTAATTTGACTTATTTATTTGATTAAATTCATTTATTTAAACTCAATAGCTTTTTTTAGACGCTTTAAGATTTTGGGGAAAGATAAAATCACTCCAGTTATCTTACTTCAAAGAGAATATTAACAATTCCAGCCTATTTTGCAAAATTGTCTTACTTGTTGTCTTGCGACAGGATACATTCCAATAACGTTTCGGAAAATAAAAAAAAACATTTAAAATTCATTCTCATCAGTAACCGCGATACCTATGAGGAGGCAAAGTGCTTTAGACCGATCAGTTTAGCCTCATTCCTTCTCAAATCAGTGGAACGTTTAATCGATCGCTACCTTCGGGATGTTAGCATGAGAGAGCACCCACCATGCTACACAAAAATCAGGAGCAGAAGCAATCAAGTTTGGGAATTGTTCTTGAGATTGGAGGAGTTTTTCGAATCCATTTTGGAATCAGCACGAGGTTCTTTATATACCACAAACCAAATACACATAATGCTTAGCAGCCGACATCTGAATTCATCGTTAAGATAAGTAGAGCAAATCATCTGAGTCTTCGGCACTAGCCCATTCAAAGATTTTCAACGCCGCAGTACACTAGAAGTTTTCTGTGACTTAACTTTTTGTCGGTTTCGACAGCTTGAAGTTCAAAGTTACTTTACGCTCGTCCAGGACATACCGCAGACTTAGGTGATTCGCATTTCAAATCCCACAATCTCCTGACCACTGAGGTAGAAGACAAAACTCTAAGCTTGCTCATATCACCCTATTCTACACTTTCCTAAGCCTTATGTGTAGTTGAGCAATGATGTCTTAATGCTGGACTATCAGTTAATCCAAATAGAACATAATGGTGCATTTCACAAAACGAATGATTACGGCTGGACCTTGTCCATTGCAGTTTTGTAACTCTGTAATTACTGTCGTAGATCGATTTCAGAATTAAGGGAACATGCATAGCCTTCAACCAAATTTCATTCAAAGATCTCAGGATTTAAGTTCCCAAATTTTTCGATTACCACTTAAGAAAATTTTCAATATCAGAAAAAGAACGTCATTCGAAACTTCACATGAGCTGTGTTTTAGTGGACTTCAACATTATATAATAGATTTACTGTCTACTGGAAACCCGAGAAAAAGATCGAAAGTTACAGCGCTTTCAAGCGCGTTTCATCTATGAAGAGCAGTGGTAACTTGAAATTTTTGCGATTGCCGGAAAACTACTCAACCGATTTTCTTCAATTTTTTTGACGTAGGACAACGTCTTTGATTTTGATATGGGGGCGCACTTTTCAAATCCAACAAAAATTGTATGTAGCGAAAAGTGGTCAGGTTTTAAACGCTTATATTTCAGCCATCTCACGATAAATTTTTGCACATATCACTCAGAAATGTTTATAAAAACAGATTCCGATGGATAAACACATAGAATTTTGATATCATAGCATTAAAAATTTAAAGAATGTATAACATAGTCAAAATACCACGCATTTGCACACAGAAAGTAGCGCTCTGTCTGGCGCGACAGATTTTGGTACCTAGCACGCTACGCTTCTACGAATGATGTCATCAGCGACTATTTAAGGAACAGATTTGGTCGGACAAGATCAGTTGCCTGTTGAACTGCAGTCAGAGTACTTCGTTGCATGCTTCCTGGAGGAACGCTGCACAGTGACGTTCAACAGGCGACTGAGCTTGTCTTATCAAACACCATGCTTCCCTTGTGCTGTGTTCACTTCCAGCACACATTTTATGTAGAATTACGAACGCATTAATTCATATAAAACACGTGCACAAAATAGCTTGTACGGTCGAGCTACACATGAAAACAATGGTAACATAGCTTCGTGGCACTAGTTGTCTCTTTCAACCCCCCTTCGTCACTAGCGTTGACTAATTTTGCCTGGTACGTATCTTCCATTCGTGTACGGATACGATACACTCACACAGCTGTTTGATTCAAGCATTGCACAAATGTATACCGTTCGCTTGGGTTCAATGCTTGAGGCAAATGTGTATACGCGGTTTCATGCGTCCATGAAAACAATCTGTGCTTTCGTTGTGCACAGATGAAAATTTTCTTAGCAATAAATTTACGCGAATCGATGGAAAGCGCAACGAAGGTTTACTGTTTACGTTCATTGATTCCTCGTGATTTGTTTCCACTTAGCCTATCTACTTTGATGCTACTAATACAATATTCTACGTGATTCGATATATGAATAAGACCACTGCATTAGATACATTTAAATGTCTACTTTAGGAAAATTACAATAATGGCAAAATATAACTAAAAAGCCACAAATGAAATGAGACTATCGCCTATACTTTGAATTTGCTTCACCGGGCTAGGCGTTTTACCTCACACAATCGAAAAGTTTTTACAATTTTTCAAAGTTGAGTTTGTCCCATTAAGAACTAAAACAGTTCCCGCTATTAGTTCGGTTTTCGGCCGCAGTTTTCTGTCTTTTTTCTTCAAGTCATCTCAAATAATTTTAATCGGATTCTATCGCCTACTACAAATAAAATGAACTGATAAGCAAGAAGACGTGGCTCAATATGTATCATTCGATGTTTTTGACATTAAAAATGTCTTACTCCACTATCTGGGGCTAGGTGTCATTCTAAAATCTAAACTATCTCCCATGTAACGAAACTATGTAAGGTTTGCACGCTTATAACTCCGATATTACTAGATGGATTTTAATCATTCATACACCAACCGATTCAGAAACACCTAACTTAAATATTGGTAATAATTTAATATCTCCCCAATAAAAGTAGACTTTTGGAAATTGGTAAAATTAAAAAGTTCACGAAAAACGGGAAAATTACCATTCGTGAGGCAGATTTCTCAGACACAGCCGTCAAGAGAGGGCAGCTTAGTTGCTCAATGAAACACGAAAAGTCATAAATAGAAGCAACGCATGTCCGTTTAAATCAGTTGTTGCTCTTATCCCATACGAGCAACATCGTCTCCGGGCGATGCAATAAGCGTTATCGATTTTCGGTAACGTTGGCATTTGCACACACTCGCACCTAAGTGACTAAACCATATAGGGTGATGAACCTATTTTCACCATACTAAGCAAGGTGCCTCACTAATTCGGTAATTTCTTGCCTTACAATCAAAGGAATGCGTAAAAATTGACATCAACCGCTTTGCTTCGTTGTTAAGAACCAATATAATAACACAAATGCGTTGAAAACAGTAAAATTCTCGTGTTTGAGCACAATGAAAACTCGAATCGAGTGCCCCTATTGTTGCGCTACCATTTGACTCAATACGTTGAACAAAGATGGCAGACACTGCTCTAACCGACGGTTTCAAATGGGTAGGGTGATAATAGAAACATGGCGCAAATAGGCTCATCACCCTACTGTTAGTTTATAAATAGAGGTGACGCGTACCCGTTTGAATCAGTTTTTGTTCTTATGTCGAACGGGTTAGATCATGGCTGCAGCGTCTGGGCACTACAATAAGCGGTAGACGCTATGCATTTTCGGCAGCGATGGCCGTGTGCGGATTTTTCGGGTACCAGCACGGTGTCACAGAATGATTTGCAAAGTGGGTGGGCGGGGTGGTTTGGATTTAATTCAATACGGTGTGTGCTGCTTATGAGTATTGCGTTTGAAAAAAAAAATATATTTATTTTTATGCATGCGTGTGCGTTGTAACTTGTTAATCCATGTTTACGGCGCTTTGTAGCTGCGTAGGGTAAAGAGCCTATTGGTTTTCATGTTTCATATTTCGGTTATATGTTTTTTATCAGTAAGGCATCTGACAACGTGCTTCTGTAGTTATTGCACTGTTCAGCAGCGTAGTATTTTATATAGGAGAGTACACTCAGGTTTCTTTACGCGGATTTTGAAACTTACGCGGTTTTCATTAACGCTTTTTTTGAAATTTACGCGGTTTTCATTTACACGGCCTGTATCCCCTGCGTGAAAAATCTGAGTGTAATTGCATCGGAAACAATCACATTCCCAGCAGAACTTTTTGTTTTCTAATTTCAAACACTTTTGTTTCGTACTGCACACAACGGAAAATTTTAAAACAGAACTTACCGTCCCAGCAGCAGTTGAAGCGGGTGTTCTTTTTCGATTCAAATTCAAGCCATGTCTTAAGCGTTACTGGACTTAAAATTGTTTTCCCAGTTCAGTCAGAATATCTGTCCTACCCTATGTATTTAAAACACAGTTCTAATTGCGTTTTAAAGTACACAACAAATAGAACGGTTGGGTATACTAATTTAAATTTTTAAATAAATCTGTTTTAAATTATGAAACAAACCGCTGTACTGAAGATATAATTATGTTAGTCCTATTACCACATAAAACACCTATATAACATAAAACGCTGCAGAATTGGTTTAATAATACAATGTTTACACTACAGAGTTATAACACGTTTTAATAATTAGCAACAAGAAAAATGTCACCAAGATAGCATAAAAACCCGTTTTAACTGGTAGTGCGAACGTTGCATAACAATGTAATTTATCAAATAATTTCATTTTTTCCACCACTAATCGATCAAGAAATACTTAACCTTAAGATTGTTTACTTAAGTTCATTAGTGCATTATTGAAAATTTAAATGGAAAATGAAATTTCATATTTCGTGGAGAATCTGTATATTTCCGTTGGCGGGCGTGGGCTTCCTCATCACAGCTCTCAATATGGAACTTTTCTTTTGAATATATTTTCTGGACAGACCAGCCTATTTTTACTAGATGGACCAGCCAAATAATGCCAATCACCTAGTGAGATACTTGATTAATTAATAGATTACCGTTAAAAGACCTTCAATAAATTATGTTTTGATGGGGAGGGTATATAGCAAATTGTAACATATGAAAACAGGCGAGTGAACAAGAACGTGAGTCGATATGTGTGATAGATAAAATTCATTTGCACGCTCTTGAAAAAAGCTACATTTTTAATGTCACCGTGGTCGTGTCCTGTAAACACTCCTTTAATTTTTTTTTATTCATTTCGTTTATTTGATAGGCACAAATGCGTTAGCTTGGTCATCATTCGATGTTGATTGGTTATATTTAAACTGTACGAATGAAATATACTTGATTTATTAAAAATCCAAATCCACTAAGAAATTTAATATTTCGTGTAGTTATTTCAATTGATCGTAATTAATTTTTTTTTCTCGTATATTAACGATTGCTTTTTTATGCATAAATTTTTGTTTTGTAGATCAGTATTTTTGAATACAATGAATACAGAGCTGAAAACAGCGATTTTTTAGAAAAAACGTTCCCGAATGCAGGAAAAAAAATTATTCAACCAATCGTTAAGATACGAGAAATACTCCTATGCTAATGATATTATTTGAGTTTTGGGATTTTAGTTGATCTATTGGTCTTCAGACGTAATCACCGCAAACCTTTCCAATAAAAAAAGGTTTTCGGGGAATAAGCCATAACTCCGCCAATTATCAATATATTACTATAAACTTATACTTGTTTATTTCATTGAAAAATGTATAACCAAAATACTATAAGTTTGATGTAATGAAATCATTGCTTTATGCCGTTACTTAAATTCAAACCTTCATAACATTTTTCTCACAAAAAGGTATGTAACCCCTTAACAAACCCTTAACATTTATTCAAAACCACAGATAACCATCGAAATTTTTATTTCAAAGGAAGGGACGTGTGACTAGAATTCGATTGACCTATACCGGTTTCACTTAAACCGAAATGAAAACGTTTCGCCATTAATGGCCAAATTCGTACTTCACTATGCTGGATTTTTGAATGTGACGCAATAAAACTAAGATATCGTATCCCGAATGGCGTAGCAATTTTTTCGGAAAGGAACTTTTATAGGGAGCCCGCCACGTAATCCTCCAATCATGGAGGTCAACTTTCAATTGGAATGTTTTTTGGGGAGGAACAAGAAAGCACACCAGCATCTGTGCAGAGAAATCGGATTCCTTTCAAAAGTAGCCTGAGTTATACCCATCCCTCCCTTAACATATATAAACTTTTGTTCGCTAGCTCAATCCTTGCTCGTTTGATGGCGCATCAAACGGCACGAAGTTCACTCGATCTGTTCAAGAGCAATCCACAAGCATAAGGGAATTTACTATCGACTAAGCAGAACTGCCCACATGGGTTTGGTTCGTCTATGTAAAATGTATCGTTATGTTGGTTTGATCCTTCCTCATGAATCATGCATGAAGGGGACATTACGGTGCGAGTTTCTTACCAAATAGCAGCAGGTTACGATGATAAATGGGCGATGGTACACTTTTCTCACCACAGGGAATACTGTACAGAAAATGTTTTTCTATTGTTTAAAGATCACTTGCTTTTGTAAAGGTCTTGAATTTTGTATCCTTCTCACATGTCGATAAGTTAATAAGTGAACTGGTAAAACCGAACTAACTTCAAACGGAAGCGATTGTTTGGTCTAGTGGGAAATACCGTGACTATAAACTACAGAACGTGCTGCACTGCAGATAAGAACCTAGTGCATTTTCATGCCCACCTGGATCGCAACTGCATTGCAATCGGCAGTGTTACATTGTATAGCCCCTTCTAGTTTTGCACGATTTTTGCGCTGTATTTCTCTAAAAAATGTCTATTGAATACAACTCGCGATTGGTGTTAGATAACAGTTTTATGCTGTTGAAAAAGTCATTCGTCCAAAGAGAGGGGGAAAATTTAGAATGGCACTATAGTTTTAACTTCACCTTTTTCATCAATTCTCAGTTCAAGAAAAAACGGTTTGAACAGACAAATCTGATCTACAGAATAGTCTGAAGACTAGATAAGAACATTTCATTATATAATTTGCCAACGATTGGTGAAGGAGTCAATATATCCTGAATGTCTGAATGTAACTGACATACCATGATTTTTAGTTTATAAGATACCAAAAATATAACAGAAATGCTTAATCTTTCATCAATAGCGAGATTTTCGGCTAAGATAACTGCTTTTTGAAGCAAAAAAGCCTCAAATTTCGAAATGGACAAGAATTTTACCAAATCCATTCTTCAAACATCCATACGTGTATCCTTTCAACAACTGGAAACTAGTAACGAGAATAACTAATCTTTTCCATTAGTTAGCGAATTTTTCACCTTCAAGTGACGACGTTCTACAACCTACAACATCGCGGTGACACTGCTGCAAACCCAACCGACGAAAGGGGTAAACATCCCAGTGAAACAGTTATCGCTGCTTCCTTTTTCCACCTTATCTCTTCCGGGGCGGTTCCGCTCCGGTATTCGATGAGGGCGAACCAAAAAGTCAAGAGGAAAACGGCTTTATTTTCGCAACATGCACAGCACATACAAAAGACACTCTGTTTCCGTCGTTTAGAGGTTCTTTTCAGCCGGGGTACTTCCGTTCCTTGGCGTGGATCGCAAACGAGCATAAAATTTATTTAGAAAGACTTTCCTGCATGTGTGGGAAAATTGCCTGATAACCGAGTATCGGAAGGAATCGACCTGCTCTAATCCACCCAGTAGTGTGACGATGATCATACTATTATTGCAAAATAAATATTACATACTATAAAATGCCGTTTAGTTTCGTCGCACTAGACTGATCAAAAAATAAATCAGTCAGGCTGTGCAATCGTAAGTGAGCTCACAACTTTTCTTCAATCACATATGAAGAAGCATAACAACTGTTTTTTGTAAGACTGACATTTCCTCTGTCAGAGCTTTTCCCTTCGCTGTGCACGGGAAACACACTTCCTGAGCTTCGGTCTTTGGCTTAGGTGATTTTACAAGAAGCACATTTTCAATTTTGCATCAAAGTAAAAGCTTTGTCGTTGCTAACGACTCGTTAGGATATGATCATTAGGACGTGCGCATATTTCAGTTACTAAGAACACCAGGTTCGGCTTGCATGGAGGGAAGACATTCAACCGAGTGATCATTAAATTGAATATTCAATCGATGTGATTTGTAAAACTTTATGGAAAACAATCGCTTGGAACCACTATTTCTGGGCCTGCATCCATTCATCTCAGCCCTCAATTTGGCAGTGATGCGGTACCTTAGCACATGCGATTATACAAATCGTGGGTGGGTGTATGTACATCAGCTCTTACGATATATACACCATACAGCTGGGCAAAAAGGCTCTTTTCTCCAAAGTAAAACAATTATCACAGTATACATCTGGTCACGTTCCACAGTGGAGCATTCAATACACCAAACCTAATCGAAGTTATTTTGAAGGTTTTTTGCTCAACAAAACACTTTGAACCTAATAAAGAGTATGTTGGAGGGTTCTAAAAGAAAAATTGTTCAAATCTCCCCACCCTAAAGTGATATTTTACTTTCCTCATTGTTGAAACCACATTTTACGATACAGTTAAATGAATGAAAAACTTTTCAAAACACAATCCGAATAAATTGGCTAAATTTGCACATTTCCCACGTAGTTCGGAGATTAAGCAGCACGTCTCAAAACTTTTATGGATGTTTTGTATAACATGCGTGACTTTCCGGGACATTTTAACAAGCAGGACAAGACCTTGAATTCCGGGGCTGTACCACCCAATCCGGGACGTCTCGTCACTTTCGATTAGCTTCTACAAAAATAGCAACACTTCGAAGGAGCAAGTTTTTGATTTCGATACAGATCTTTTATTAGGGCCTAAGTCGCAATGTACTCAAATGGAGAAAAATCAGTTTCAATATTTGGCGATGCTTTTCTAAATGTAGTTTTTATTGTAAGTATAAATTACTTTATGACCATGTTTTTCCTGAAGCATCTTTGGTTAAACCTTATGACAATATAACAATGAATTTAATTCCTATGTGCTTTTAGTGGGTAGAAACTAAAAAAATGCTTACGCCCAATTTGCATTCCAGTCGTGATTTCGCCCTTCAGCAACCACCATTTGCGAAAGGGCTAAATCGTCAACATAATTTTCAGAAGGGCGCGGTAAATGGGCTAAACTGACTCTGTCTTGTTAAGTAGGACTGGGTAAATGGGCGAGCTTGACAGTTTACTTTTTAATAGGGCTCAGCAAATGGGCGTATAGAAATCCAATGTAAATGAAAGGACGCGTGCATCTTTTCTTCAAATTTCATAAAAATATCGAAATATTCGAATGTTTATGTGCAACAACTATCGAGTAGACATGATCATAGTAGATATTGCTTATTATTTATATAATAGAACCGCCGTTTAAAGAATAATTTTGTGAAAAATACCCGTACGCCCCGGTTCTGTCCAAAAATGTAAGTTTAGCCTTTATATTCCATATGAGAAGAAGGGCCTAAGTCGAAATCTCGAAGAAAATGCTTGTTTCGCCGTTTAGTTTTCTTTAATTATAAATCGAACTAAAACCATGTTAACTAATTTTCACCTCAATCTTGTAGTATTTTTGTCGCGTTATGTTATAACAGCGAAAACGCAGTTTGTTTACATTTGCGATTTAAGCCCTATTGAAAGATCTATGTCGATTTGTGATATATTCCATTGCGTCAAAACATTCGCAAAGTCCTAAAAATAACCAAAAATCGACGCGTCAATATTTCATAAGGCATTAAATACAATATACTCATGTTGAAAAAATGGCGTCTGAAAAATAACCTCGTACTTTATTTTCCCATTTATGAACAGGAGTTTGATATAAGGAGCAAACAACGTAATGCCGTGTTAACTTAACTATTTTTTCCGAATAATATACCACATTTATAAAAAAATGCATTTTGAACGGTTTTTGCAGATAAATGTTTTGGTCTCTTTTGAAACATCGCACTGGTTTCATGCGGGTGAACACTTTTGTTTATAGCAGATGATTATGTGACGTTTATTTTGATCCGTTTTTCGGTTTTGGGATATTTTTGGACCCTTTTCAAGTATTATGCAATCAATGAGACATTCCTGATCAGCTGATTATTTCTTTTGGCGTTACTCCGGTGGGCGCAACGTCCAACAATATCGTTGATTTTATTCAACATCAAATATCAAACGAATCGGACTAACGAAATATGTTTGTCGGACGAGTTTTTTTCTGTTCGCAGGAGTAGACTTGTTGACAAAACCCACCACTGAATTGTCAAACAAACGTCACATGGATTACCTAATAGTTTTTCACATTGAGAAAAGGGCCCTTAAACAATTTTTTGAGTTTTGTTGTTTGATGAATATGAACCGTTAATTTTTTGAGGGAAAGTGAAAGGGAACATAAACAAAACAAGGTATTTTGCAAGCTTATTTAAAATGTGTATAAAGCATTGTTAGTGTTCATTTAAAGTAAGTATTAACCGGAATTGTTTACGTTTTGTATATGTGCCCATTTGAAATGTTCTTGACGAAATTAGATCCGGGAAATAAAGTCTCCAAGCGAGAAGCAAGTATAATGATAAGTATTAGTGTAACTGCGAAGGTTCAGTTGTCCATATTTTCTCGATGCTGAGATTGAAATTTTAATGACAGCCACAATTAGTATAGAGGCTTTACCGATAGTAGTCGATCTGACTAGATTTTTAGCATACAACATTACTGTGCAACAATAACACTGAGTTGTACTGAAAGCTCCAAGGTACCTTTTTATGATCAATATGACTTAAAACATATTTATTTGAAAAAAAAATCTCGTAATTTCAAAATTGTTAAAGTCTCAAAAGCAGTATGTGTTCTTTTTATTCAGTTCGTTTATTTGATAGGCACAATTGCGTTAGCTTTGGCGGTGCCAGATTTTTTTGTTTTGACATTTTACATTGCAACCCGCCTGGGTAACAATTTAGCACTGAGTGGAAATATTCCTATTTGCGGGTATACACTCCGTAGAGTGTATTTGTTGACATGTAAGATTAGGCTCACCGCTGTTCGGTACTGTTCACTTTTTCATGTAAATTTTGTTCATTTTCGCGTATATGAACGGTTTTGTTCGTGCAGCTAGGTTAGATAATTTTTGTTTTATGTTTGTGAATAAGTAACATAGGGATTATATACTTTCCTTTTGCTGAAAAATGTGTGCTCATGATGCTACGGATCGGCGATGACAGCTATGCGGCGAGGCGGTTTGTGCTTGTTTTGGTCGAGTGAGAAGGCGGCCATCGTAGTAGCGATAGAAAGTGACGAACCACGGCGATAGACAGACGTCCGTTTATCAGTTTTTCGGGAGTTTTCCGCCACTAAAAAAATGTTCCAGTGCGCGCGTGTGACGGCAAGCTAAGACCGTTGAAAAGTGCTGGCCCGTGGTTCGGGCACCAGTGAAAATTACGGTGTCGGTTCGCTAACAGAGGTAAGCTAACAGTTAAGGAGTGTATTCGCTTCCCCGACTAAACAATAAGGAACCGTGACATCAAGCGTTCTCGCTATAGAGGATAAGTCGAACGAGCCTAGCTGTCCTCTATAGCTAATAGTCAAGGAGAACGAAGCAAGGCGGTCAAAGGTTCCCCCTGGAAAGTACACTACGGTGACTGCCGGGATCGTTTACGGCGAGTAAACAGTCCGGAAATTTATCGCCAAAGTCGCTAGGAAGGTTCCAACAAAGGAGCCAAGCTCACCTCCCTAGCTAAACGCCAAGGACCGCTGCGGGGGCAGCCAACAGAAAACGGGAGAACTCGGCCGTTGTAGTCCCAGCCGGTCGGACGAAGCCGTCGCCTTCCTGCCAGCATCAGCAGTATCGGATCAGTTGTGACCACGAACAGCCACAAGGGAGAGTAGGTGAATAAAATCGGTAAATTTAGTAATTTATTTGTTTGTTTACCTTTCTTTTTGTTATCTTACGAAAATCCGAAATTCCGGTAGAGGCACCTAGGTCGCCCTGAAAAGAAGGGTCCGGCGGGAAATCAGAACCTGAGTAGTGGGAAAACACCTACTTACAACATACTTAAACTGGGAGATTACAATGTTCTGATTTTTTTTATATATTGTTATTCATAAAATGGTGGCATTTTTCGCGAAAAATAGCGATTTTTATTTCAAATGAGTAGGAGGCCCCCTTGATTGGAGAGTTGTCCCGGGGGCTCAGCATGGGGGTTGGGTTTTTTTTGCATGGAGTGTGTGTGCAGACTTTTAGGGGGGTCGGTTGGGTGGACACCGCAAATTGTGTTATTCCGGTGACGTGTCATAGGGGGCTTCGTCACCAAGTCGCTTGTCGATGTTTTTGCGTGGAGGGATTGCAGGTTGTTGTAAGAGTGGTGCAATGTGGTGTGCAGGGGTTTCGATAGGTTTGCTTCGCCCAGATTTCGGGAAGGGGTTCTCGGGGAAAGTGTTTTTTTCGCGTTGAAACCCTTGTCGTTGTCCAAGGTATTTTGTAATTGTCCTTGCAAATCGACAGCTTTGGACCCTGTAACAGAGACCACCCCGTCGTCTGCAAGTTGCCTTGGTGTGCATGAATTGGCAAGACAATCGTCAATGTCATTCACGTAAAAATTGTAGACTAGGGGACTTAGACATGAGCCCTGGGGAAGACCCATGTAGCTAAATCGGGATGTTGTTAAATCGCCATGCGAAAAGTGAATGTGCTTTTCAGACAACAGGTTTAGCAAAAAGTTATTTTAAATCGATGAAAGACCATGCTGGTGCAGCTTCTCAGAAAGAATGTTGATAGAAACTGAGTCAAAAGCCCTCTTAATATCCAAGAAGACTGATGCCATCTGCTGTTTGCTAGCACAAGCCATTTGGATTTCTGTAGAGAGCAAGTCAAGGCAATCGTTCGTCCCTGTGTCTTTGCGGAAGCCAAATTGTGTATCTGACAGTAAGCCATTTGCTTCGATCCAATTTCAAGGAATAAGATCATTTTGTCGAACAACTTCCGGATACAGGACAGCATTGCAATCGGTCGATACGAGTTGTGGTCGAAGGCTGGTTTTCCTGGTTTTTGGATGGCGATGACCTTTACTTGGCTCCAGTCATACGAGACAATGTCACCCTCAAGAAAATTGTTAAATTCAACAAGCGCCTTTTTGCAGTGTCAAGCAGATTTTTCAGCAAGTTGAATCTGATTCTGTTTTTGTTATTCAATTCATTTTATTCCTTGAATTCATTTTATCTTGCTTATAATTGCAGCCTTGTGCGCTACATCCAAACTATTCGAGTCAATCGTCCTGGATTTTGTCACTTACAACTGCCGTAACATAATAGCTGAAAAACAACATGGATTTATTCCCAAGCGATCTACCAGTACAAACTTAGTTTCATACACATCATACATAACTCATGCACTCCACCAAAGACATCAAGTTGACGCGATTTATACAGACCTTACTGCAGCTTTCGACAAGATCAACCACCGTATAGCTGTTGCCAAACTCGAACAGCTGGGTTTTAATGGACCTTTTCTTAGTTGGTTACGTTCTTACCTATTTGGCCGTCAAATGAGCGTTAAAATTGGAGATACTGTTTCCCTACCATTTGCTGCTACCTCCGGAGTTCCACAGGGCAGCCACCTGGGACCCATAATCTTCCTGTTATACATAAACGATGTCCACCTTTCACTAAAATGTGTCAAGCTTTCCTATGCTGATGACTTCAAGCTATTCGCCATCGTAAAATGTCTTGATGATGCAAGACTTCTTCAATGCGATCTAGAAATATTCGCTAATTAGTGCAACAACAATCAGATGGTCTTGAATGTATCTAAGTGCTCCGTAATATCCTTTACTCGTAAGCATTCATAATTTATTTTCAATTATGAACTTTATGGCAATAATCTTCGGAGAGATACTTCTGTTAAAGATCTAGGTGTAATTCTTGACTCAAAGTTAACATTTAGAGACCATGTTTCATACGTAACATCAAAAGCTTCCAGAACACTTGGATTTATCTTTCGTACAGCCAAAAATTCCAGAAATGTGCATTGTTTAAAGTCTCTCTATTGCTCTCTAGTACGCTCGATATTAGAATATGCATCAGAATATCAAAACAGCATCAGCCGAATCGAGATCGTTCAACGCAAGTTCTTACAATTTGCCTTGCGCCATCTTCCCTGGATTGACCCGATAAATTTGCCCGCATACGAAGACAGATGTAAATTGATCGGTCTAGACCTGCTCAGTTGTCGTCGCAATGTCGCAAAGGCTTTGTTTGTCTCCGATATTATTCAAGGTAATATCGACTGATCCGCATTACTTCAACAGCTTCCACTGTTTAGTTGCTCTCGTTTATAAATTTTTTGTATTATGTTGTAAGTAGTACTTAAGCAAGTTTCACTTTTCGAGTTTGTGTTAGACATAGTTAATAGGTACTGAACTTACTTGTATGTTCTATCATTGTATATTATTTATATTCTGTGTATTATATAGTAATTAGTTTTTTTGTCATTAGGGTTAGCATATTGCCTGTTGGCAATGAAAAGATGAGAAGTTTTTATGCCTATTGGAGGAGAGGCGAAAATGAGCTTCACTTCAGCGGGCTTTTCCCTGCTCCACAAATAAACAAATAAATAAAATAAATTTTATTATTTTTTAATAATTTTTAATTTTAATATTTTAATAATTTTCTTTATTTTTTTCTTTTATTGGTTTCATTTATTCTATTTTTTTAATTGTTTTAGTCATTTATTTTAAGATTCCATCTATTTTATAAATTTTATGAATTTCATACTTTTTATTTTAATAATTTTATTATTTTTTTCAGTTCATAGTTTTCCTTAAGTATCATCGTTTTGATATTTTTTATTGATTCTGATCGGTTATTCCTTTTATTTAGTTAATTTAATTTGTTAGTTTGATCAATTTAATTTATTCTAATGATAACTGTTCTAATAACTGTCAAGGTCGTCAAAATTTTGGATTTGGCCTTCAAAATTAAAATTTTCAAGTCAAAATATGTACCTATCAAATAAAAATAAAAATTCTAAGTCTATTCAGTAGATACTTAACAATTTAGTCCCCAAAAAAACAGCTCAATTTCAGGCCTCGAGAGTAGAGAATTACCTTAACGGATTTTGTGAGAAGTAGTGAATATTTTAATATAGCTACACCCAAAACTAATGCTTATAATTTTTCGCATGAATTTAATTGTCGCCACACCAAGGTTTCACGCTCTAATGTGCCGAAAAATGTCCAATGAGCATGGACGCATTCGAAAGATTTGTAAATCGAATTATGCTGCTGTCGGCTCTCCAATAAAACAAACATAAACAAATGATTAGATCCATAGCAAACACAGGAATGAACTAGTATCTATTGCGAATTTAAAATTATGACATTTTCTTATTCAGCATCACGTATTAGATCGAAACCGTATTACATTGTAATTGAGAGCGCATGGTGGAATCAAATGGAATTAGGACGATGCAGAACACAACGGAGCTACAATGTTTGGTTTAACATCATCTCCCTCTATGGCCATAGAACAGCTCACCTGCAGGATCCGAGATAGTCCGATGAAATAATATTACAAAGTATTCCTCGCCATGTTTTAAGCACCACAAGCCAGCAAAAGCTGTCCCTCCCTTTTGATTACTCTATGAGGCCTGCGAGACGACTAAAATATGCACTAGCATATTGAATTTTGAGTTGATTGTGTTCCACGTGGCAACGGCTGGGCGGCGAGGCGTGATCTGTACACCCAACGTGGGACAGATTTTGAATAACACTTCCAAACCTCGCTTTCCTTTGAACAAGTACAATAAATCACATTACCATATGCGGCGCGGCGAGTGGTATGACCAACGAAATTGCTTTTTTATTGTCATATGCTGTGGCTATTGGTTTCGAGCCCGGCATCAGGTTGACTGAGCTTTGGATTATATTGAAGGGAATACATATTCGATATTGTGCCTTAATTTGGCATTCGATTCGATTTCCGCGTAATTTACTTGCGTCGTTTCGTCAAACATTGTAGGCTCTGCAATAATATGGTCTAGTATTTGCCATTCCGTTTTTTGACGAACGATTGATTGCATCAAACAAGTTCGACGTCAGAATCAGGTCAAGTTCGAATTTATTGATTTAGGGCTGATTTGTTCACCCTAGCATAACTCTTAAACCAGATTCACTAGTACGTTTAAACTTATGCGCTAAGCGAAGATCAAAAAATCGTATATACAGATATAAAATGACAGAACAAATTTTAAACAGCATTCCATTTTTGTTATTTTTGAAGAGTTTCACAAAATGTTATTTGACGTGTAATTTAAGAACACAAATGAGTATTTTTGATACAAAATGTCTTCAAGTGTTTAAAAAATTGAGGGGAAAGCTTAACCCATTATATCCTAGCGTATGAAATTTCATACGCAGAATTATCCATCGTTTAACGCGTATTTACTGCAGAATTTTGGCATCTAACTGCTTTATTATTGCACTAATGGGATTATTGCACCTCATATTTCATTGTGAAACAAGACAACTGCCATTTTTTATAATTTTGTTTACATTTTTGAACCGTGTATAGTTGGGGCAAATGGCGGCTGAAAAGTAAGCAATACATTTAATTGAATTTTATTGTTGGAATTCGTGCTAATAATTCCATTATGTGACAAAACGTTCCTACAGGTATAAAAGAAGTGTTATCCATCAGAAAATCCGAAGAAATATGTCAAACAACTTAAAATTTGTTGTTTTTATTCAAGCGTACCAAATTTTTTGCAGGAGATATTTTCATTCTCAAAACCATTTTAAGCGGTGATTTTATTTTTCCCATAATCTTTGATACATTTTTTGGTGGAATTGAAGCTATCACTACATTTGGCTCACTTTTTGAAACCCCTGGGTTATAATGGGTTAACGAAAGTTGCCAACGGATTGATGCCGTAACCCAGTAAAGTTCAGCCGGAACTGAATTGGAATTCTGGCTGGTTCCAGTTCGTATTTCGGCTCCAATGACACAACCGATTCTAACTAGAATCGGTTGTGTCAGTGGAGCTGGAATGCAAACTTGCACCAGCCGGAATTCCAGTTCATTTCCGGCTGAACTTAACTGGGAACCAGTGTAAAATTACTTAAATGCCATCTACAATCAGAAGTGGGACAGTTCACATGTTCATTGCCCAAAGCGTAATTTTGTTATTTTTATTGGATCCACTACTTCGAAAATGAAGTACCGTTCGTCTCCATTAAAAATGATTGAAGTAACGCAACAAACTTCTCCATGAATCTCTGTCGTACCGCCACTATAAGGATGTTGAGATTGATGTCAATTCGCTTCGAGGTAAGCAGTACAAAGGTTCAACTATACTATTTACAATATAATTATTCTAATATATTATATATAATCCCATCTAGAAAGAACTTTTAAAACCCGGTCTCATCAATGGTATCATCGTTAAATCACATCGCATTGGCATCTTTCAAATCGGAATCCACGTTTTTCCACCTAATCTCAAGGGCAAAAACCAACAACCTAAAAGTAGAAAATCATTTACTCTAGGTCTCATTCCCTTCAAATCGGCTACTCTATTACATGGTTGATTTCATGGCAAAGCTCCATTCACCCCGAATAAACGCTCGTCAACGCCCACCCCCTACG
Organism: Topomyia yanbarensis; assembly: GCF_030247195.1. Taxonomy (NCBI): domain Eukaryota; kingdom Metazoa; phylum Arthropoda; class Insecta; order Diptera; family Culicidae; genus Topomyia; species Topomyia yanbarensis. Next base: position 368,769,352 of record NC_080671.1, on the reverse strand, counting down.
GACCTATTGCCCTCCTTGGCTCAACTGGAATATTTATAAGATAATTCGTGACATTGAAGCTGCTGATTACATCTTTTCGTCTTTTGTTCCACGACATTTAACCCCCGCCATGTCACCGCCCGTGCGAAACCTACAAAACAGCAAACCCGCGATGACTCAGCAACAGCGCCGACCTCTTTCTTCATTCCCCCCAGAAATGCTGTTATCGCAAACACAGCGAAAAAATAAGACATCCGATAAAGAAGTCCTGTAGAACGGCATTGTATCCGAAGAAGATGGAAGGAGGTTTTTGCTCGCCTATCTGAAAAGGAGCGTAATTGGCCACTTGTGAATAGTGTTAGTAATGTTTCCCGAATAGTGCTGTAGCAGAATACCGGATGAATGGAATGTACGACATTTATTTTACGGGGATGTTTCGGAAACACTTTCGTATTCATCAGGTGAAATACAAATGTTAATAGAATCGCAAATTGGTATTCTTTTGCACACCTTGGTTTTAAGGTGACGCCTAACCTAGGACATGGCGTTTCATTGAAAATAACCAACTTTCTGTAGATTTTCTTAACTTAAATTAAGTTTATTTTAAATTTTTTTGCGAATTTATTTGACCAACAAATTTACGAAAAACAAATTAGAACAAAAGTTATGGCACGAGTTCTTCGAACTGCTCGTTTATTTACATACAGCTAGCAAATGTTTCGACATTGCTCCGATTCACAGCACTAATGAGGATGAATGATCGTAATAGGTTGTGGAGCTGCCTAATGGTACAGCGTCTAAACCTTATAGTACATGTAGTTCCTAAGCACATTTGTTAAAAACGCTGTAATTAAGGTGAAAACTCCAATATGGTAATACCAGTAGTTCAAGAACACTGCCTTTAGAACATTTCAAATACGATAACTATTTAATATAAATTGTGCTTCCGTTTACTGACTTGACAACATATTCCGACATACTGTATCTCACATGAGCAGGTCATTTTGGATGTATTAATCGAAAGGTTCTTTATTAAGTTAGACAGTATATTGTAGCCCTTACTCATTCTGCTGGCTCAGCAACATCCACTGCGCCCAAAGCACTAAAAAAACCTCAGAGGATAATTAGATGGATAAAAGATGTAATCGTAAACCACCAGACCCTTCTATATTCGATTCTGGCTTTTATCTGATCAGCCAGCGGCCGACAACATTCTCACTTGAGAGCTATTTTGGGGTGCTATTTCGGTGTTACGTCTTTTTGTGTATGGATTTGCGGAAGATAATCGCCTGTAAGCGTTGAGGGAGCAGTTATGCGGAAAGGTTTTGCGATAGTGATCTGAATGGCAAACAGGGCTGAAACATGAATAATAAGCAAAGTGACCAGGTAAAGCACACGATATTTCTGTGTGTATCTTCGCGACGGATGATGATCAAGGGGTTACACCATTGAATATTTTAAAGAAAATCGAACAAAATTTTACTGACGACAAACTTGCTTTAGTATTAAAAATGACATGCCAAAACTGGAAGACATTAAAAATATCTAAATGTACAAATTTTCAAGAAGAAAAATCTCTGAAATATGCGTATTTGATTCATTTGATTCATTTGATTCATTTGATTCATTTGATTCATTTGATTCATTTGATTCATTTGATTCATTTGATTCATTTGATTCATTTGATTCATTTGATTCATTTGATTCATTTGATTCATTTGATTCATTTGATTCATTTGATTCATTTGATTCATTTGATTGAATTCATTTGATTCATTTAATTCATTTGATTCATTTGATTCATTTGATTCATTTGATTCATTTGATTCATTTGATTCATTTGATTTATTTGATTTATTTGATTCATTTGATTCATTTGATTCATTTGATTCATTTGATTCATTTGATTCATTTGATTCATTTGATTCATTTGATTCATTTGATTCATTTGATTCATTTGATTCATTTGATTCATTTGATTCATTTGATTCATTTGATTCATTTGATTCATTTGATTCATTTGATTCATTTGATTGAATTCATTTGATTCATTTAATTCATTTGATTCATTTAATTCATTTGATTCATTTGATTCATTTGTTTTTTTTTGGATTTATTGGATTTATTTGATTCATTTGATTTATTTGATTCATTTGATTCATTTGATTCATTTGATTCATTTGTTTTATTTGATTCATTTGATTTGTTTTATTCATTTTTTCAATTGTCATTTCTCTTATATATTTCATTCAATTTGTTACTTTGAGTCAATTTAATTTGTTCTATTACTTTATAACTATTTTAAATATTGCCAAATTTTATATGTAATGAGCTAATCTAATTTGATTTTTTTTATTAATTTGATTTATACTATGTTTTTTATTAATTTGATTTATATTAATCATTCTATTCATTTTGTTGAAATTTGTTCAATTTGAAAACTTTTTTTCCATTTTCGCTTTATTTTTTATTTTGTTCGTTTTATTGATTTTATATAATTTATTCAGTTTATTCGAGGTTTTATTCGTGCAGGACTAGAAGCTGTAGATAATTTGAACATGGTCGTCTCAAATCTCTCGAGTTGTATTGAAAATCATTTTCCGGCCAATTATGGTTCTGTAACTCAAAGAGGGCTGTTTGTCAAACCGAAAACCGAAACGATGTCGCGAGAATAATGCTAAAATTCGCGCCACTGCAGCCGCTGTCTGTGGTACTAGAGCCATTCAGCGGGAAATCAGAACAGTTGCGGATGAGCGGGAGCAGTTTTGGGTCTATTTGAGCCGTCTTGACCCGAGCCATACAGTGGAGGAAATGGTTGCCATGACCAAGAATGCCATGGAATAAGCGATGCACCCAAAACAATTTAGTTGGTCAAGAAGGACACCGATCTCACGAAACTCAACTTCGTTTCTTTCCGAGTTGAGCTTCCGAGCGAACTAAAGGACACTGCACTCAAAGCGTCTCCTTGGCCGACTGGAGTACTCGTTCGGGAATTTAATTTCGACCAGCCAAAGCAGGATAGATTTCGCTAATGGGATACCGGGAGCACAGCAGCTTGTATTATGGAAGCCCTCGATCCCCCCGCCACATTCCAGCTACTGCAGCCAACGTCCTATGTCCGGGAGTGGAGAAAGGGTCTTCCAAACTTCCCTCTGCGACAAGTACCCATCCTTTCTGAATAATTCAAGCGCTGAAATGTTTCCCGATTCCAGTTCCCCGTTAATTGTACCGTATCAGCACCAGATGCCGTTCTTTCTGCCTGCGAACCACAGCTGTTTACGAGAGACACCTAGTCCAGCTGCATTGCATACATCCCACGTAATGTTGTCTCTTCGGTCACAGGGACGCACACTTGCCGCCAGCCGTGAGGAAGCCCAGCAGCCGTCCCGGTCCTGTGGTGGAGATAGGCCGAGGGCTCTTCCGCAAACCTACCTCAGGCAAGCACAACGCATCTGTGAGCTCTTCCTTGCCTCAAAGCTCTTCGATTTCCAGCATTGGTCAAAACGACGGGCAAAACTGCTGCTATACTACCAAAATGTTGGTGGTATTAATTCAATCGTTGAGCAATACCGTCTTGCAGTCTCCGATAAGAGTTTTGACATCATTGTCTTCGTCGAAACATGGTTGAATGATGACACGCTTTCCAGTCAGGTGTTCGGTACTGAATACGAGGTGTTTCGCTGTGACCGGAGCCCTAGCAACAGCTGAAAATTCACCGGAGGCGGCGTATTAGTAGCGGTTAAAACCAGCTTGAAAGCAAGAATCGTCGTGAACACTTCTTGGGTTTGTCTAGAGTAGGTTTGGACGATATTTGAGCTTGGCGACCATAAGTTGTGCTTGTGTGCTTTGTATGTTCCACCCGACCGCGCTAGTGATACCGAATACGTTGAAGCACATTGCAGCTCACTTTTACTATCCTCGAAGATGCTAACGCTGTTGATGAGATCATGGTACGAGGAGATTTTAATCTTCCTAGTATTTCATGGAAATCTTCCCGTAATGGATTTCTTTATCCGGATTCTGACCATTCCGTTCTCCACCCATGTGTAGTGAGGCTACTTGACAGCTATAGCTCAGCCACGTTACTACAAATCAATCCTATTGCCAATGAGAATAGCCGCCATCTCGATCTTTGTTTTGTCAGCGATCAGGTTTCCGCCACATCAATAGTGACAGCTCCCTCTCCCCTAGTAAAACCAGTGGCACATTATCCTCCACTGATCGCCACGATTGATAGCTCTGTGGTGCATGACTTCGATATATTACCGTTTTATGTCTCCTACAATTTCCGTAAAGCTGGTCATCGCAGTATCGCAGACCTTCTTTCCACCATCGATTGGGAAAATATTCTGGACCCCGAATATGTCGAAACCGCAGTTCAAATCTTTTCAAACGTTATGGTGTACGCTATTGACGGGCACGTTCCAAAGCAAGTTCACCATCGACAAACCGGCCCTTCATGGCAAACGAGTACACTGCGACGGCTGAAGTCTATAAAGACACATTCCAGCGTTAGGGGACAACGTTTGCACGCATCATGCAACTGTTAACAGCTCGTCGTTTGAAAAATCCTACGGTTTACGCTCAAAAAACTTAATTGAATACTTTAAAAGTCCTAACATAACGTTAATGTTATGGGTTTGATGTTTTTCAGGTTGTCCTTTCATTCTGAGAGGTGAAAATGTCGCGTTAGGGGACAACAGCGCAAAAAATTGATGTTCCAACCTACACTTGTATTTATCAAAAAACCTGCTCTGTCTCAAACTTTAGAGCATCTATTTGTTCTAGAAATTTGATCATCGATAGTCACAGAACAATACTGTATACTTAGATTTTCGAGTTCTTAGGAAATTTTTTTCACGACCGCTACGAACACTGCGTTAGGGGACAACACCAAAATGAACACAAACAGTCGCATATGAAGTGTTGTCCCCTAACGCGACTGAAGTATTTGTTGAAGCTCAAACAAAGCGATGTATATTACCTCTAAACCTGCAAATAACTCAAAATAAAGATTTGAAACGTTAAATCAGATGTATTTCTAGTTTCACCTTCATGTGTTTTATTAAGAAATCAAATTAATATGAAATGAGAACAGGACACACCGCATACCATAGTGTGGCGCGGTATAGAAGAGATTATAGACCACAATCGCCACTTTCTAATGGATTGAAAAAGGTGGTTTGAAGTAGTTTTGGTAAGTTTAATATATTATTGACATCAGTGGCGGATTCAGGGGGAGGGTCTTGGGGGTCCGGACCCCCCCCCCCAAAATTTTTAACATCTTGAGAATTTTCAAAAAAGGTTCTTTTTTAAATTCATTCTAAGTTCAAAAGCTTTGCAAACCAGATTCGATTACCAAAACTGAGTTTAATTAAATGAGGGTATTACATATTACGTACTGTACAATGAACATTTTAAAGTCGAAATTTTGGACCACCTCCGAATTTTTTTCTGGATCCGCTCCTGATTGACATAGGAAAATATATGAAATAAAATTAACTGTTTCTTAGGGTGACTCATTTTTTTATTTTGTTCACCATCTAAGTTTTTTCCATGTAAGTTTGGTGCACTGACTTTGTTTTTTGACCTTATAAGATCTTGAAAATAAAATTGACTGGTGATTAGGGCAGATAAAATACGTCATAGGGTTGTTCAATATTTATTTTTTTGTTACGTTACAAATACACAAATGTGACTCTGAAGCAATTCAACAAAGGAAAGACTGTCAAACGATTATACTCAGTCGAGCAGTTATTATATTTACATATTGTATATAATGTTGTCGAGAAATACGTGTAATACGGTAGAAAAAAATTTCGAAAGAGAATATCGCCCTTCCAGTTCATCCTCTGGAGTTTGCACAACTGTTTCTGCTCATAGATCTGCAAGTAGACACTTATTAGTGATGATTACGGAAAATAATCAAAATGTAGCCGTTTTACGCAATTTTTGGAAAAGAAGGTTAAGATCCAGCTTTTTGAAAATTTTGATATATTAGAGTACAAAAAAATCGTTAAGAAATTTCATACAATTGCGGTCTTATGGCTCAGATGGCTGGCTTGTCATTGAATTATCTAAATAATAGAAAACTGGAGAATTTCGTAAAATTGTATCTATTATTAGCGAATTCTAAAAAATGCGGTTCCTCAGGATAACAATTTGAATTTAAAGTGCTATAAAACATCAAAAAACTGCATACAACTACGATGTTTGGTTCATGTTGAAGAAAATCTATCCCGAAAAGACAAACCGGGCTAGTTCCAAGTGGTCAATAATTATCCCGCTAATTTGAAAGAATGTGACGACGAGTGAGTGTTATTCCCTATGACCAAATTCTTCCGCGCGCTCTCATGCTTATTTGGTATTCTAATGCGTTCCATTCTATATCTTTGAAATCACTTCGAACTCTGTTCTGAAACCATTGATATATCTTTAGACAGTTTATTTACTGATATATGATATAAAAAACTTGATAATTTTTCGATATTATAAGGCCTCCCCCTTAATGGAACCCCCCCCCCCCCTCCTCTCCCAGCCCCTGAGACCACCCATGACACTACATGGCTGCGGTATTGCTGAAATAGGTTGGTTATATCTTTTATGTCCATATACTGTTCTGTAGGCTTTCAAAGTAACTCTGCAGAAGGATTTATCGTATTGCAACGGAAAGCGTTAGGAGACAACACTTCAGTGCACCCCTCTGAAAGAACGATTCCAAAGCTTGTTATATACAAATAGCATATTTTTAGAAAGGTATTGATGAGTACTAATAGATTCTGAAAAGATTTCATAGATAGCGTGCTTTGCTTTCGTGAAAAATTGAAAAACCATGATATTTGCGTTAGGGGACAACGCAAAAATGGTCAATTTTTGCCCCCCTTTTATCCGACGATCAATTCACTCAATAAATTCGCGTCCGAAGATAAAATCTTTGTACAATGTGTGAACAATAAAATGGAATTTAAGCTTATTCCAAATAAATTTTGTTACAAACCTGTCGGTGTGGTACGGAAAAATCAATTCAATTATTAAAAACGAGTCATAAATGTATTACCGGTTTTCATCGACGACCGTCATAAAATTCTTTTAAAAAAATCTTATATATCTATGATTTGGGAGCCTATACCAACATATTTTAGAACAACTTTTACTTATATTAGCAGATTTATTTTTATGAGGTAAGCGATACAAGTGCGTGGAATGTGCTGCTCTGCGGAGGTTTACCAAGTATCGCACAATATCACTCAACCACGTCAGTCTCAAACATGCGTACAAACGAGTCAGTCAACACTGTTTCTATCGATATCAGCAAAATATTCAGCGTAATCTCAAGTCGCATCCTAAACGTTTCTGGAAATATGTGAACGAGCAGCGCAAGGAATCAGGACTGCCGTCGTCTATGACTTTCAATGGGAACATAGCTACCACATCTCGAGATATATGTGCACTTTTTTCGGAAAAATTCGCGAATGTATTCACAGATGAGGCCCTAACTATTGAGCAAATCGAACTCGCTGCTAGCAGAGCTCCACTTGTGGGTCACACTGGGTGCTATCGATTTTAATGCAACGATGATTACCAGAGCTTCGTCTCGACTTAAATCATCTTTCAATCCGGGACCCGACGGGTTTTGGTTGCTCCGCTTCTTCAGATCTTTAGAGCATCTATTACTAGAAGTATTTTTCCATCTTGCTGGAAATCAGCGAACATGTTCCCAGTTCATAAAAAGGGCAATAAGTGAGACGTCAATAATTACCGTGGGATAACTTCATTGAGTGCTGTCTCAACGTTGTTCGAGCTGTTGATTATGGAACCTCTTCAGGCTCACTGTAAGCAGTACCTAAGTGACGATCAACATGGCTTCACGTCCGGGCGGTCAACTGCATCTAACCTGTTATGCTTAACATCCTATATAACAGAGAGTATGGAACGTCGCGCTCAAACTGACGTCGTTTACACCGACTTATCTGCCGCTTTTGAGAAACTAAACCACGATATCACAATAGCAAAAATGGAGAGATTTGGAATAAATGGTAGTATTCTGCAGTGGTTTCGATCTTACCCCACAGACCGAGAGATAGCGGTTGTCATAGGAGAACGCCAGGGCCCTATATTCACTTCTACGTCAGGAATACCTCAAGAAAGCCACTTGGGACCGTTGATGTTTCTGATATACTTCAATGATGTACATCTAATTCTGAAGACTCCCCGATTGTCCTTCGCGGATGATCTCAAGATTTTTCGCATAATTCGTACAATTGAAGATTGCAGATTTCTCGAACAGCAGCTTCAAGCCTTTGCTGACTGGTGTACCATGAACCGCATGAAGTGCTCGGTAATATCATTTTCACGAAAAAAGGATTCGATCTATTTTAAGTACCGTCTTCTAGAAACAGAAATCGAACGCGTCAGTCACGTGAAAGACCTGGGAGTGATTCTGGATTCTCAACTTACGTTCAAACAACACGTCTCCTATGCAGTCGGTAGAGCGTCTCGAGCGCTAGGATGCAACTTCAGGATAGCCAAAAATTTTACATACGTTTATTGCCTCAAATCGCTGTACTGCGCTTTATCCCGATCAATCCTAGAATATTGCCCTGAAGTGTGGAGCTCAAACTACAATAACGGCGTTGAGAGAATTGAAAGCGTACAGCGTCGCTTTTTACGTTTCGCACTCCGTAGATTGCCGTGGAGAGATCCTGTCCGATTTCCTAGCTATGAAAGATTACCGGTGTCAGCTGATTCAACTGGAACCCCTTTATGTTCGAAGGAATACAGCAAGAGTTTTGTTCATCGCCAACACTTTGCAAGGTCATATAGACGCCCCAGCTATACTGGAACAAGTTAATATATACGTCGCATTACGAACATTACGCAACAACATTATGCTTCGATTACCGTTCAGACGCACTAATTATAGTATGCATGGGGCCATCACTGGTCTACAAAGGATTTTCAACCAGGTTGCCTCAGCTTTCGATTTCAACGTGTCTAGACAAACTCTGCGTCAGCGATTTTCTAGACTTTTTAATCGATTTTTTAACCACATTTGACTTTTTTACCGTTTTTGTGAATTATTGTATGATCACTATTTTTGTATATGACTTGAATGTTAGTAATAAGTTTATTATTACGATCAACACCATTGCAATGGTTCATTCATTGCATACGAGATTACGAATTTCGGATGTGGATGTACAAGTTTTAACGTTATGTTCTCATGTGCAAGAACAGACCAAAACTAATAGTCAGTGCTACGATGCGCAAGAGCATGAGCTCAAATCTGGGTTTCACTCGTTACTTTTTGCATTAATCGTGAAATCGTTCAAGTGTCATGCCTCCACGCGAGTCTATGTCTATTGATGACATTTGGTCCTTAGATCGGCGACGACTGGGTGCTATCAGCCTTCTGCCGATAGTAGCAGAATGAGAGGGTGCGAACAGATCCAGTCGAGAAAACATTGCATTAAAAATGAATAGTTGATCGAAAATTATCCCCAATAAGACTTTAATCTGATAGTTTCGATGATCATGTATCAATACGTACTGAAAATTTTCCGCGTCTGTTTCTATGAACCTAGTTTCAAGCTCCGTTATAGCTAACAAGCCGTTATTATCGCTCGTATGCTTGTATTCCGCAAGCAATCCGATATAGAAAATAAGAAATACTTTCCTTGATTTATAATGTATAATGTGTTATCGGTAGTTTTCAACCCAATTAGTATATAGTAGAGAAGAAGTAGCGAATTCTGTCTAAATACTGTTGCAATAGATAGTGATCCGGCCCATTACGCAGAGAAGATCAACTTTTCTAAGCAATACTCCCACGGTCGGCTGTGTGGAGTTCAAATTGCTTTTGTTTAGGGAACACAGGATTCTCTCGGTTGCCGGCTGCCCAGAGTTTAAAAAGAATCAAAAACTAAACAAGATCTTTTCTTTTTCGAGTGAACGTGTACTCGAAAATCAAATAAACTACTACCTAATAAATCATGCTTAGAGGTTGCATCGCTTGTTTGGAGCGAATCCTAGACCTTATACCCTTCCAAACCACTAACGCAGCAAAAGCTATGGAAGAGTCTGATGAGTCGTCTACCTTTCGTTAAGTAGGTGGAGCATCAACACTTCTTGTCCATCTTATCCTTTATCCTTCCCTGTGAACGATGGAGATGGGGGTGGCCGGCAATGATGGCTATCATGCTGTGGAGGTTTTAATATGGGTTGGATTGGTATGAATTCCTACTTACCACTTCCTAAGCAACTCTTATTAGATAATCAGCAGTCAAACATGATGAAGTCAGTGTGCAATCCGCCAAAATCATCATCACAATGCAATGCAACGCAACGCAACGTAATCGTGAAATCGTTCAAGTGTTTATATATTATCCACTTCATAAACATCTGATAGAATGGTGGGATGGATTCGGTATTTTCGTAATCTGTCCGTGCGAGGCTTCTGTTTCTTGCATTACATGTAAGGAAGCTTCTTGCAATTTTTGCACATTAACAGAACGCTTGCAATTTGAGCTATCGATCCTTGCGTTAATGAAAGTTGTTCCATATAACCACATAACAATTTTTGGACCAAATAGTGCAATAAAAAAAATAATTCAGTTCAGCATAAAAAAACCTTTTATTTTCTGCTGAAATTTTATTGAATTTATCAGTATTCTACACAAAAAACCAGAGTTTCATACAAATGTCACAGTAAGATAAATTACATAATAGTCACGTTAGCTGACAGTTAAAACACCATCCAATATGCGGAGGACATTTATTGCAATAAATGAGGATGTGGCTCCTATCTTCTGTAGCTAGTGTAGCGATTTATCATTTCAATTGCAATTTGTCCCCATTAGATACCGCAAACTTGCAGAACCATTTCCCCTTCTATTTCTACGTACAAAATGCCACGTCGAAGTCCTATTTCATTCTAGCTCACTGTTCTCCCTATTTTTTCCGCTTTCAGAGATTTCGCCCAAGAAGACTTCAGACTACAGAGCAAGGACCATTCATCATTGAACGAGGACGACGCCATCCAGGAAGAGGCCAATGCAGGAGGAAATGCAGAACGACCTTTAGCGACTAATTCTATTTCACGATTATCGAACATTGCCGTGCGATCAGAGAACACTTTGCCAGTTGGTGCTGAAGAACGAGATAATTCTCAGTGGGAAAGGAATAACACATAAATTGTTATTGGCTTACTGATTGTGCTGCTCATGTTGGAACGTTGTGCTATGGGTACTTTCAATTCATATGGCTTCTGAGGGGTTTTGCTATAACAAACATGTCAGTTAATTTGGTGGAAAATGGGCTGAGAAAATTCCTTCATAAATCAAGTTTGTGTATGTCAACAGCATGGTTTCAAACGGATCATTTGGTATTCGAAAAATAGTGCGCGCCATCTCTTGAAATGTTTCGGAGTTTGGCAAAGATAACAAAACTGGAATTGATTAATATTTTCCACTGTACAGCATTGGATGCATGTTCCTATTGTCATTTCATCCATAAGAAATTGTTTGCGCCCAAGACAATGTTCACTTCACTCAAAAATGAAGGTATTAGATTATCAGGGTAGATGGCAGTGGTGATTATTAGTTTTGAAGCAAGAAGATTGAGTTATGCTGGTTGTGCACAATCCATCGATTGTAGGCCAAGTAATTTTCGTAATAGTGTGCTAATATTTTCAGTACAAAATATCACATGAATTTGATGAAACTAGAAGATTAACTTGGCTAGAAATTGACAAATTTAAGTATATATCTTCTTTCAAAACCCCAACAAAAAACTAGGCTAATCCCGCTTTGCTATCTTTGCCACCAGTTCAAGTTCAAATATATGCTCTGGAAAACTTTTCGCTTGGTTAAGGAACGATTAGCAGCTGTGCCGGAGTAGTGCGGCGGTGCCCTTCGGGAAGTGCAAATATACCTACCCACTCTATCTTAATTAGACAAATAAAGGCGACCCCAAGCAGAAACTCGAGACGGGGAAGAAATTCAATTTAATTTCGGTCGGCAATACAAGTGGTGAAGTTACCGTGGTGGGCACGGAGATGGATACCACACCCGTATAGTGTTTATGGACGGGAAAACATTGTGTAAAGTGAACGTGCGAAAACGGTATCAGCGTTGAGGAATTATACAAGTGCTACTTCTCTAGTAGCGGTACCAAAAAAGAATGTGTATAGGAGAGCAACATATCAACTACCTGCCAGCAATATTGTTCACCAGTTTGGTGCTTCTAACTAAAAGTGGTAAGTTGATTAGTTGTACTGATCTTTAATTGTATTACAGTGTTGAATAAAACAACAATTCCATCCTATAAACTATTCAAATTTCGCCATTTTATATTTTAAAGGAAATTATATTTTAATATCGAGAAATTAAGCACCAAAAATTAACTCAGCAAAATGCATTACTACGAAAAATGAATTCCATCAAATATTAAACCAGTTTAAAAATTCTATTATCAGTATTTGGTAGTAAAGCCATCGTCTTAATACTTTTCTGATTCTTCTAGACCTTGATTATACTAAAGTGTTACTACCAACAACTGAAATGGCCTTTTATGCTTCTTGTATTTTTTTCTAATATTCTTGCTTGTTTCGTGGCATTCCACGGGATTAAGATTCGAACATTTATTGCTCACTTCATTACATCGATGTTATGATCATTCAACCATTTTTTCAGGGTCCGATCCCAAGTACCGATTGAAGTTTTGTAGCACACTACAAGTGCAATCTAAGTTTTATGAGAGGCCAGTGGCGTATCCAGAAATTAGGTCGGCGGGGGGGGGGGGGGGTTGGTAAAAATATCGTTGATTTTTCGAAAATGCTTAAATTTCATGTAAGTTTGATAAATTATTGAAAGTTCAGAAACAAAATTAGTCAAACAGATACCATTTATAGTTTTTTCTTTACAAAAATAAAAAGTACACTTTTCAGGTGAAATAAATGCGAAAAATTTTTAAACGATCAAGATCATTTAATTTCGAAAGCATCAACTTTGGACTTTTAACAACCTCGAAGAAGCTGTTCAACATAAAAAAGCACATCTTTTGATGTAATAATATTGGTAAATCTTCTAGAAGTAATTATGGAGAAAAAACTTTTGAAAAATAGTAAGAGACTTAGTGTCTTCATCAAAGTTGTTGATAATGTTATTTTAAACAACTTTGTTGAAAATATTAAGGCTACATGAATGCAGTATATCGAGATATAAGACGATATTTAACAAATTTTCTTACAGCCAGTTCATAACAATAATTTATTTTTCTGTAAGTTTTAAAGAATACCTTCAATAGAATGTGAATTATTTTGTTTATACACAGCAGATAAGATTTATTAATTACAATAATATCAGAATACCCTGTTTTAATTGTTTTCTTTCTCATATCGTTGATGTTGTGCTATCTTATAACAAGCGCCATTTTGCACATTTCAAGAAACACGATTTGTAAAGCTTGAGATTGAATATCTTGAAACTTATAAATGGTAGAAACAATTCAGAGAAGAATGCCGCTCTGCCTCGCCATCTAGGAAAAGCACCTACACTGCGGAACCGACCCCTCCTCTTGGTTCGGGAACTGATACTAGTGGGAGCTTGCGAGAGGAGCTAACAACCATCAAACCATCGGCCTGGGCATAAAGGTTGAAGTCGTATTGACCTACATCTCGCTCAACACTGAACTGATCGCTGTTGCCAGGAGAATCTCGACCCCCATCAGCTGCTCCATCGTATGTATCTACCTCTCACAGGGGGTCACTAATATAAGAAATCAACTAATCAGCCTAATCAATCAGATCCCAGCCCCTTTCGTCATTCTGGGATACTTCAACGCACACTACTCGACCTGGGGCTCAGATAAGTGCTGCCACCGAGGCAACGAAATCGTCCAACTCATCGAAGAAGTCGATGCCGTGATACTTAATGACGGCAGCCCTATTTTCATCCGCGGTATCACCGCCTCTGCCGTCGACATCACCTTTGCTTCCAGCTCCATTGCAGGGTTATGTGGCTGATACACGGCCAACGACACGGCTGGGAGCGACCACTTCCCCATCGAGTACACACCAACCACTCCCCACCTAAAACCATCAGGCGCAGACGCTGGCTGTACGACAAAGCCGATTGGGACGCCTACGACGCATCGATACAATCCCAACTCGACCGAGACCGCACGTACACGCCAATCAAACTCTCGGAAATAATTGTCAACGCAGCTGAAGAAAGTATCCCCCGAACCAGTGGTGCACCACCACACCGAGCCGTACACTGGTGGAATCCGGAAGTTGACGCCGCCATCAAAGCGCGCCGGAAAGCACTCCGCACCCTACAAAAACATCACCCATCACCCCCTCCGTGACCAAAGAGCGGATAACTTTAGGACGCTCAGGAACGCCGCAAGGAAAACAATCCAAGCGGCTAAGGAAACAAGCTGGAACAACTTCGTGGACGGAATTCATCCGGACTCCCCAACTACGGAGCTGTGGAGACGGGTCAACGCGCTCAGCGGAAAACGCCGACAAAACGGCTAATCCCTAGCAGTCAACGACATCACCATCATAGACCCTGGAGAAATCACGGACAGGATAGGATGCTATTTCAAATCGTTATCCGCCGACGAAGCCCTACCAGCAGCATTCGTCCAACGAATAAGAAAACTCCAATCCGCATCTACTACCTTCATGACGGACTCCACAGCCATCTACAATAAACCCTTCACGGGATCTGAACTCGCCGTCGCTCTCAGAACTGCACGAGGGAAGTCCGACGGCCCCGACAGGGTGGGTTATCGGATGCTTCGGTATCCCCCCAGAGGTAAAAGGGCTCTTTTATCATTCAACACAACTTGGGAAGGAGGGTCCTTCCCAGAGAAATGGAAATTGGCCCATGTGGTCCCATCCCCAAAAAGTGCCAGGGCGATCGTACCCCTAGTGACTTCAGACCAATCAGTCTGTTATCATGCACATCGAAGATCCTGGAGAGGACAGTTAACCGACGACTGACCACGTGGCTGGAAGACCATAAACTTCTCGACCAATGCCAATTTGCCTTCCGGAAGGGACTCGGTACTGGAGCCCACCTAGGCTCCCTCGGTGAAATACTGGACAAAGCCAGATCTGAAAACTTCCACGTCGACATCGCCATTCTCGCCGTGGCAAAAGCCTACAACACCCTCTGGCGCAAAGGTGTACTACAAGAATTAAAGCGATTGGGCATACAGGGAAACCTCGGTGTGTTCATTCAAAACTATCTAACCAACCGCCGCTTCCGGGTCTGCATACGCGGCACGTTAAGCTCTCTCCGGCAGAGGAGCCCGAACTTGTCTCTCAGCCGATACCCCAACAGTGGACATATTAAGGGAATTCAACACGAGTGTAAAGCACGGATTCACTAACCACTGGCGGAGATTCCGAGGTCGTACGCAAAAGGTCAAGGACTCAACTGACATCTGGACCGACCGATGAAGTCAGAGAGAACAGAAAATACTTTCCCGACTTCGCGTGGGGCACACCCGTGTGACCCACACCCACATCGTGTCCAACGTACCTCCACCAGAATGCGCTTCATGTAACACCCGGCTCACCGTCGAGCACCTGCTCTGCAATGGCCGGGAGCTGGATTACCTACGGCAACAGCACGACCTAACCGGGTCAATACGAGATATCCTGTCCAACGACCCGGCTCGGGAGGAGGCACTCATCCTATTCCTGAAGGACGCCAATCTGTTCTACCGAATATAAACAAAGCACGAACAAGTGAGCGCGGGTCCCCCACCACACTCCCAGGAGCCGTGGGGAGGTCCCCCGCGAGCCACTGCGCCTAATCACGACCAGCCCGCACAAAGATTCCGAGAACGACACTCAAATGAACATCGCCAATGGGCCCTCTGCCACACTACCTCGGCGTCGGAGAGGATGCCTGTGGCACGTCTACGGCACGTCTATGGCACACACCACACAGTGCCGAAAATATGGTCTGGACACCGTAGCTGAATCCACCCAATTGTGATTCCTTCGCCAAACCCCATGAGGTGGCCTCCCGCGGCCCAAACCAACTCAGCACTTGCTGACCTCACTGCTAGTAAAACATTAAAATAATTCCAAACATACAAAATCGAAATGGAATCCTTGCGTTTTGCATATATTTTTTTTAATTTTTGATCTCATTGGCGAATGACCATTAGGTTAAAACCCAAATAAATAAACAAAAAAATCAGAGACCATAATTGATGCTTCTATCTTTTGTGTATTAATCTCTCAAATATTACGAAGATCGGTTGACCATATTGAGAGTGTTTGCCAAAAATTTAATGCACTCACACATGTCATAGGTGTGTAGTGATGACAAAACATGTATGACGTATCATAATCGTGCATGAAAAATTTTCTATGCAAGTAAAGCATCAATTATTTACTTTTAATCATGTTTTTTGTATGATTTGGTCTATAAACAATCGATGAGATGCACTTTGAAGGAAATTAGACGGAGAATCTATATTTCGAGTAAAAAACTAAAACTGTATTTTTCTCATTCTTCGTTTATTTTTATTTTAAAAATGCTTATGCTATTGTGTTTCTCAGACATTTTTACACAGAAAAACAACTAAAACATCAATATAAATTGAGCCAATCCCAAGACATTTGTCATTTGAAGCAAAAAGCTCACCATTTTGCAGCACGTTTATCGCTATGTTCAGTAACGAAGTAGAATGTAAAAATTATGAAAACGCCATTTTATAGAGATTTTTCAGTCTAGTAATGTGGCATATCTAACTCAGTTTACCTTAAAATTGGACTTGTCATAAAATAGCACAACAGCGACGATGTAGTCTAATATATTTCGACATTCTGAATACACGGAGTATTCATGTCTTCAACAAAACTAGTAATGGAATATCTTCAACAAAGTTTTTTTTATTTTGATTATAGAGACTTTAACCTTAGGGGTTTTCGGATCTTGATTCAGGTTAGAAAAATTTCTAATCTGACGTACGGGGTTGGGAATTGAACCCAGGTGAGCTGCATACAATGCAATCGACTGGACAACTACTCTGTGCCCACTTCATTCAATAAAATTGTTTGAAATAGCATTTTCGAAAACTTTGCTGAAGACATTAAATCTCTAACAAAATTTGCTTGAAAAATAAATTTGTTATAATTATTTTATTATATGAGGTGCTGCTTTGCGTTGAAATATTCTTCAAAGATATTAAACATCCAAAGTTGACAGTTTCGAAATAATGTGATCGTGACCATAAAAATAGTTTTCGAGTATTAAATATACATTTCTTCACTATTAAGAGCTGCGAAAGGTTCGAATCGTTTCAACTTTAGGATTCTTGCGCCGTATCACAAATCATCCTTATTAGGACGATTGCGCAATGGAAAACGAAAATTCCTTTTATTAATTTGTATTAAGTTTGCGCTTGCTAGTTCTGTACCTTTACCAGTGAATCATAATGTAAACAAATATTCACACATGATGCAAAAAACCCTTTCATTCCCAAGTAACAATTGAGGTTTTATAGCACGCTACAAGTGCCACCTAAGTTTTATCAGTGGCTATAAAACTATCATAAAACCATAATTGTTACTAGGGATTAGCTTGTTTTAAACTTGTGCTTGTTGATAATCAATTCTGTATATTTACCAGTGAACAATGACATTAAAAGTAACAACGTAATGCGTATGTGCCCTGAAAAATAATGCTATATTGATGCGATGATGGTGCACATGGTGTTCGTTAGTCATGTCGCATTTTCAATGTCGGTGGTCGTGTCTTGTACACAACCCTCTAATTTTTTTCTGCTCTCAGTTGTCGCATATAAGAGGGAGTAAGGATACACGAACCACTTTTCTGTCACTTGCAATGTTTTAAAGGAATTTTTTGAAACTGTTTTCTCTGTGCATGAATATAAAAGAAGAAACATATGTAATACCTTTGAAAATTAAAAGAAAGGTGTCATCATAATACTTAGTACTTTCGAAATGTACTAAGTATTATGATGACTATGGGATACTTAAATCAACCTATGAGGAAAGCTGAACCATTCTACCGGCTATTATGAATCACCGTAAACCCATACGAAAATTTATCGTTTATTCGTTTGTTTTTTATTCTGTCAGCGCCAAATATCATTTATTTGTATGCTGTAGTATAAAACCCAAAATGAAAAATATTTGCGGTGGTTCAACTATCTCCACGTTAACAACAACAAAATTTGATTATTTTTAAAAGCGTCAACAAACAATTGACGCTATCTTAAATAGATGTGAGGTTAGGTTACCTAAAAGAGCTACATACCAAGAAAAATCATGCACGCGTAAAAATCGCTAGAATATGACGTAATCTTCTTAGTGGTTCACCTAACCCGTGGTTCATCTATCTCCATTCTCTCCTGTTGTTTTATTTGTGTTTCAAATGGTGTAAAATTTAACAAAGAGTTGTCGAGCTGTTTTAAATCTGTATCAAAAAGTGTTTGAAAAATAGAACTGTATCTCAGCATTTCAATTGATCTCAGCATTGCGAACAGTCATATTTAAAATTTCTCAAGTGATACTACACATGGATTACTTGAAACAATTAAAAAGGTAAAATCGGAAAAAATTGGGTGGATTGCACCCTTTTGGACTTTAGCCATTCAAATAGTATTACGTAGAGTAATATATTTTCAAATTTAAATTACGATATTGTTTTATTCGCATTTTACGATTTACTGGTAACATTAACATCCTATATGCTCTTTATTTGCGGTGCGGGTTATTGCTTTAGAAGCACTATAGATATTATCAATGACCATCATTGCTCGTTGAACATTCTTCGCTTGTTGGCCAATAGGTACTTTGTGGTAACAATTTGTACTCAAACTCTGCCCGGTACGGTGCACAGAGTGAACGATAATACCAGTGTTTTGTATATTGTACGACCAACAAAGGAAATGAAATCGAATCAAAGCGGACGAAACTCACTATGAAAACATTTGGTTTTCATTTATTCTTATATAACTCGTTATTCATAGCAGGTATCGAACATGTGCATCATGATTAAATTCGTAAAAGGTGTACAGTAGATTTTTGAGCACACGCTTACTCTATTTTTATTGTCTACCTAACCAGTTGTAATCTAAATTTGTCGTGAGCAGTTGCGCAACATTTTTTTTCAAAACAATGACTGAAATTGTAGGATGAAAATTAGGGAAACGATTACTATTTTTTTTGTATTACAAACTGCATATTTAACATTTATGTACCGCTTTTTTGGAATGAAATATATAGTTTGACACCAATGTATCCACATTCTCTCTCTTCTTGATCGAGTAACTATCAAACTAGTGGTACGTCCTCGCTAATAGAATCAAAATTGGCAAATCATCATATGTGAAGCATCGTCTTGGATAACAAGGGATTTGTGCCAATGATTTCATTCCAAACCAAACACTGAATCCGCAAGCATCTGGTGGAGCAGTGCTCCTGAGTGCTAATACAATATTGATGGAAATGGCTTGCCGCGTTCAAGGATGCAATCAGTATGAATAGTTAATTGCGCCACGATTCAACAGAGCGCTAGATTACATCTCCGATGATTGGCTCTTCAAGTGAGTCTTACATACGTTGTACATTATGTAAGAAATACGCGAACTTTTATCGTATGTTTCTTAATCTGAGCTTTCATTGTACCTAGTAAAAAGTATCTTAGTCTACGAGGGAGAATAACACTGAATTTTTCAATCTCTTTCTGAGGCTCCAGGTGCTTAGGGCTTATTCATAAGTAAAATGATCGATCGATTGATAGGAGGAAAACTGAGATAGCCGACATTAAAAAAAAAAACATTTATTCTGCTTTCCACAGCCAATAGAGTAATGAGCCTATTTTGACCTTACTAGGGAGAGGGCCGCACTTTTTTTCTATAACCAGAATTAAGCATGAATATGCTTCTTCTCCTTCTTCTAAATATAATACTTATTAAGCTTATTAATGTTTAAATTTTCAGCATGAATGACAATTAATTTTCTATTCTATGCATATATTCTCACTGCAACATTCTAATTATCGATTCTTTGGCGTGCAAAATTTCACCGCAACAAACAAAAATCTGGTTGAAACGTAATGCCTTATACTCCATCGCACCAAAAAAGTTCTAAGTAGGTATCCAGATCATGGACGCCATCGTACGATTTTTAAAATGAATCATTCTACTTTTCAACCCAATCAAAATAAATATAAACAGCACATTCATGAAAAAACTTATCCGCAGTGAATAACCATGCGAAGGATAACAACTGGTAATGACTAGTTTTACATCAAATATTGCGTTGTCACGAGCCTAATTTTAGGTGCAGATGAAAATAAAATCTCAATTTTACCATCCGATGTCTTTTTTAGTGACTGTCCTGGTGTCTGGTGACTTTCTTCTCTTACGTGGAAATTGAAAAGATAAAGAACGAAGAGTTCGTGCATAGCATATGAATGACTTGTACTGCCGTGATAAGCATAACAGTCCCATATGTATAGGAAGTCCATAAATTGAACTGGTTCCCGTTATGAACCAATCTCTGGCCGCTATCAATGTCGATGAAACAATAATGACTAGAGCTTCTTCTCGGATTAAATTGCCTTTCAATCCAAGATCCGAAGAATTCCTTTTGGTGCCTCTGAGAAGACAAATTGCAGACGTTTTGGTGACTTTACTTCTGTTAAGTTCTCTTTCCGGTGGCATTTTTTCGTCTTACTGCAAATCCGCGAACATTTTTCCAATCTAGAAAAGGGAAATGACGAAACAACAAATACTATCGTGGAATAACTTCACTGAGTGCTCTCTCTAGCTGGTGATTATGGACCCACTTCAGGGTCAATGCTAGCAGTACTTAATCCACTATTAACATAGCTTCACTGGACGCTGAACAGCGACTAACCTGCCGAGTCTCGCATCCTACATAACAGGAAGTATGGAAGGTCGCGCTCAAACTGATATTATTTGCACTAACCTATCCGCTATGTTTCATATAACCATTGATAAAATGGAGTAATTTGCAATCAACGGCAGCTTTGCAGCTGTTTCGATCCCAGTTCTCAGATCAAGAGATAATGATTGCCATTGGAGATTGGCAGCTACTTATTTTTAAATCAAGAAATTGCGCAGGGAAGCTACTTGACACTGTTGATGTTTCTACTTTACTTCAATGACGTGTGTTTAGTACGGATCTCCCCTTACCGGTTCTGCATAGATGATTTAAGAATATTTCGTATCATTCGCTAAATAAATGATTGCCGATTTTTCCAACAACATCATGTTACCTTCGCTGATGGTTATGTAACAAGAGCTGCGTGTGTGTAAATCCGAAAAATGAGCTCGGTGATCGAATTCTCATGAAAGACTTTGGCTGAGTTGTGCCTGCCTGACTCCAGAACAGAGATAATACTGCCGAATCTCTAGCTACCAGAACCTAGAACTTTTTTACTGCCGAAAAACTGGGGTGAAGGCACAATCGATTAAGAGGAGATGGAGGGTGGTCCTTTGGACTGTCTAGGTTTTTCACTCGCTTGATATGGTCACCCGTTCTATCCCAGCGTTTTACGAGTGCTTTTATGGTGGATTTATTATAAAGGGATTCTCCGGCTGAAATAAAAGTTTTCATCAGGACAATGTTTAATATATTTCTGGCGAAATAACGAGATATGATGCGGTAATTGTTCGCTCATCCGTTGCGGTTGCGAATGAGACGAATTAGTAAATATTTCAAGAAGGCAACTTTACTTTAAAAAATGGAATCAGCCGATAGTTCTGAAAAATATGTGCATTACTAAGGAAGAATATCACTCGAGCTTATTTTTGCAATTTTAACCAAATAGATATTGTTACTATCTTGTATGCTTGGTTGGAAACCAAGAGGTGCGAAAGAGGGTCACAATAGGTTCTACTGCTATAATAGGCATATTACCCTATAAGCTCGATCCCGCTTGGAAGAAAAACGGGCAGCCAGCAAAAATCCGTCAGGATTCCGGCAGCTGTCAAAATTATCAAAATGGCGCTGCCAGAATTCAGCTATGCTCCTTCCAGTTATGGCAGGCAGATTCGCCTCACCGGTTCTGTTTTGTTTATCGTTGTTTCATTTTCGCCATATTGATATTTTTCCAAGAAGGATGGTTTTGACAGATGAAAAAATAGGAAGCAACAAAGATTTTGGTTTCAAATCAGGTAAGTAATATGGATTTCATGTCTCCAGACATGTTTTTATTATAAATTTACATAAAATTAAAAAAAAAATTAAGAAAAAATACAAGCAAAACCTGAAGCGGTACAAAACCGGTCCTGCCGGTCCGAGCCTGGCAGAAATCCGGCAGAAAAAAACCGTTAATAACCGTAAGGCGAAAAATTCTGCCAGAAACGGTTGTTGCATTTGAGCCGGCCGGCTGGGCAGCGCTCTGCCAGCCAGACCCCCAGAAATTCTGCCAGAGTTTTTATTTCGCTGCCTGCTATCTGGGGGGAATCCTGCCAGGCACGTCCGAGCGGGATGCATCACTCCACATCTTTTTTAATTCTCATCACCTTTCTTTGTATTGTATGCTAAAGTCTATACTGTTCGAAAATGAAACGTTTATATATGTGCATAAAGGATGGCGGTAACAATGGCATGGATGTCACTTCGTCAACCTTCCCTGTTTTCAACTTGAGTTATATCTTTGTACAAATAGTGTATACTACAAAAAGGATCATCTAAAATTTCCGATTTGAATCAATAATGCATTAAAGGGTGAGCAAATGATTATTGCGACACTTTAAATTGATTGGTACATCGCTTATAGTTATCGAGATGAAACTAAAATTATACAGTAGTTCAGTATGTAAATAGATTTCGTCTTACATACGTCGATTAAATTTTAGGCTGAGTTTGACTAAAAGTCTCGAAATTTGCGATTAACGCCATCCATCAGAGTCTACACAATCGTGCGCGTTTTCTTTTTCAGTTTTTTGAACCACAGGACTTGCGCATACTGCTGCTGCATAGTTTTGAAATGTAACCAAATTGGGCCAAAACAATGGGTTTGGATCGTGCTGTCTCAAAAACCGGCTAGAACCACCCATGATTAAAAAATGTCATTAAACTTCAATTCCTCTTTTCGAGTTAACGTAACACTCCTATCGAGATTTATACCTGCGCCAAATCCTGGCCAGCCGTGAGCATCTACAATTTCGCTGAAGGGGCTGATGGATGTATTGCTTAGCGAACATGTGAATGGGGTCATAGAGATTCACGGCAAAAAAGAAATTCTCAATTTCTTTCTTCAGAAACGGTGCTTAGGGAAACACACGGAAGGGTACCCAGCATGGTTTGCCAAAATGTAATGCGCTCCTTCTTGTGTCGGATTATTGAGTAACAAAGGATGTTCACTGTGCTTTTTACGGTTATGGTTCGTCGGTACTATGTAGGTATATTGCTCATGGCCGGATGGAGAACCGTGTAGTACCTTCATACCCCTATTAAAATACTGTGTGATTGAGTTTCTATTCATGAAAGCTCTTACGTAGCTCGCATGCTTTCAAACAATCCTGTTTCTTAGAATGAAAACCAATCTTGCTTGTTAGAACGAAGTCGATGAGGGTGGTGTTGTATATTTTTGCTTACTTTTGCGCATTTAATTACACCAGAATGTTTGCGGTTGGAAATTGTGATTTCAGCTATAGTTTCTACCCGTGTTACGCTGGTTCGCTGTGTTCATCACTTTCAAACCATGTAGCGACGTCGTTTTTGAGCACCACATTGAGCAATATGCATTTGAAAACATAGATATAGTGGCTTCGGAAATAAAAATTATTAAAAAGTCCGGACATTGCTACGTTTAATCTGATGTTAAAAATCGTGTTCTTATTCAATGGACAAAATTTTTTGAATATATGCATTAGAAATTGAGGAAAAGTACTAATATTTTAAACTTTTTGAGGTTTTGTCCGGCTTCCAGCCACTGTGCGCCATGGTAGAATTTCGAACCAAACGGCTTGCTAGCCACATGAACTTCGCTGAAGACATATATTTTCTGGGCATTCAGGATCAATTGGCAATCCAAGTTCAAAATTAATCCACGCGATCTTGTTCTGCAACACAATTTAACTCTGAGGGCGCGAATTTCATCAGGATTATCAGATAAACAAGTTCATATATATATATATATATATATATATATATATATATATATATATATATATATATATATATATATATATATATATATATATATATATATATATATATATATATATATATATATATATATATATATATATATATATATATATATATATATATATATATATATATATATATATATATATATATATATATATATATATATATATATATATATATATATATATATATATATATATATATATATATATATATATATATATATATATATATATATATATATATATATATATATATATATACTCTACAAGCAATACAATTGCCACATAGTGAAATGATTGTGTTCCAGGTATGCTTTGGCATTTTTCGAAGCAATTCTGTAAAATTCTTCTCTGCTCTTGCATCAGAATAAATTGGTTCTATATGCACGTTTCCTACGTTAGTCTGAGATTTGAACTTGAAACATTGCGTAACAAAGAAGGCATCCTTGCCACCTCGTACGACTCAGTTGCGGTCGAGATTTGATCATCATTGATCATTTGTAAACTTGGTCGACAAATAATGGCTTCGTCGCAAGCACATTTCCCCGGGCTGTTGCGCGAAAATGCCACTGTGTGGGGTGAATGCAGTTAGATTTGAGGTGAAAAAAAAATTAGTACAACGTTTGACATTTTTAAAATGTTGACGAGCACATTCAGAAAAATAAATGCAAACTTTCAAGGTTTTCAAAATGAATGGAGTTAAGAGTACGACGTACAAACGATAGGTAACTAAACTGAAAACAAGATTTAAAAAGCGCCAGAAACTTAAAAAGCATTCGTTCTACATTTTTGCAGAACTGCAAGAATTTCTCTTCAGCAATCATTTATCGCCAGAATACAAATTTCACATTTTAATCATTTTAAAAATTATTTCATACAACCAAACAACGATATTCCCAATCGTTTGTTGATATAAAATCAACTACAAAATTGAGTATAAAACAATAATAATTTTAAACAAACATAACGCATTAGCTGTGTATGTTTTCCTTTAGGGGAGCGTCTGGTGTAAAGTGCTTAAACCGAAAGTGATTTTGGTTAACGATTTTGAAGATAAGGCAACAATGGACCTCTTGTGTAATGTTAAGATTTATTTATACATACATCATTGCAGTCACACAGAACCACACGAGCGTTCCAAGAGAGGCGACAACCATTTCCACGTCGAGGAGCGCCACGGCGAATATGATAACTCTTGATAAAATTGAATGAGACAAGAAATTCAATAATATTTTGAAAACTTGGACTAGTATTTACTCTATGAACCAAAAAAAAAAAAATTGTTTGAATTTTGGAAATAGCCTTATAAAAACCGAAAAATATGATATCTTTAAGTAAAATTCACTCACTTTTCTTAAAAATTTCGTTTTTGGCAACAATTTTATTTTTTTCAGTTGCCAAAACCGGAACCGTGCCAAAAATGGCACTGTATTTTTTAAGTTCAGATTTTTAATTTACGATTTCAAAAATGTTTCAAGGATTTTTAATCATATGTGAAATGGATTGAGATGAAAGAAAAAATAAGCAAATTCAATTTTATTCATGTTTTTATCAAATTCAGACGTCATACGGTGGGGCCGAATGATATTTTCGACACGCCTTTGGTATATATCCTGGAGGATTAGTGTCTTTAGTAAAATTTCTTAGATGGAAATGATAAGTATTTTGACAACTTTGGTTTTGATCTAGATAAGTAGAAACTGATCTATATCAGTTCAACCTTTTGACAGAGGTGTTATATAAAAAACTTTCTTCGGCAAAGTTGTTTGTTTGATATTTTTAACACATGTACTGAAGATATTTATACTTTATAACTTATGTAGATGGCGCTACATGACATTTAAAAAAATACTCGAAAAAATGAATTTTAACATTTGTAATAAAAAATATACCCCGAAATAAAGTGCGAGTAAACTGCCCATAAAAGCATAAGAGTCCCACATATATTTTTGTAGAAAATGAGTGATCGATCGTAGCGGTAGGACCCATTCCTATCTTTCGATCGTCGATCAGCACACAAAAAACAACACACAAAAACAACGACACCAGGATGGACTGTGATATTGAACAAAGCAATTTGAAATTATATAGACGAACAACCGACCGCCAGCGGCGGTGGCTGGACTGGACTGCCTTAGATTTTTATTTTGTTCACTTGTCTACAGATAATGAAAATCACTGACTAGGGGATGCACAAATAGTGCGCTCTGCCGCAACAATGAGTTATCTGTTGGATTGTATTCTGTACCTCCACTGATTCACAATACACAAATAAGATTACCAGGTTTGTTTATAAAACATCGAAAAAAATACCAATACATGGTTGTCCCATCCATAAGGCTCAATGAAAATGTAAATCTTGAACAGCATTTTTCTCGGCTTGCTGTTTTTCAATATGGGACTCTTATGCTTTTATGGGCAGTAAAGGCGCTATTACCTAAGCTCATTAGTTAATGCAAGGCTAAATACCTCTGAAACTAAAGGAGTGACATTAACCCTCTTAGCAAAATCACTCCCAACGATTTATCAAACACCCATCCCCATGTACGGTTGTCCACGTTTCTTCCTTATTCAAGGTTCAAAATAATCCGTTGATTAAATTCTTCATTAAATGAATAATTTGATTGTCGTATAATTTTGAATCATCTTCGTACGTTTCAGTTGGCATGGCCGCTTTAATGCTTGTTTCATATTTCATTTGTGCCACAAACATTAATAATGATAAGAAAAATTTTGGACGAACATCTGTAATTTTCCAGGATCCCTACATGTATTGGCTGAGTATGTATGTATGAGTAGACTAGACTAGACTAGAAAAATATATCTAGAAATAAATGTTTTATGGCTAAATCTTCGAAAATATGCAATAATAAAAAAAGCTTCAAAGTGTGATAAACGTTATCATGACATTCGTTCCTGGGCTTGTTATCTTGTCTTTCGAGAATGTTAATGAACTATTTTGTTTAAAAAACATAGCTCCTTAAAAAATTTTTTTAATAAAAATAAATAAATTTTATTCTCTTTAACCCTTTCATGCCCAACTTTTTTCTAGTGCATGTAGGGTTTCAAAACTATTTTTCCTTTAAAACGGTGGGGTCAAGAAACTCCAAAAACCATTTTTCATAAAGGTAGGTGCTTTCCTTGCAGTGCTAGAAGCTGCCCAATTTTTACCTTCTAATGCTCACTACAATTCTCCCAGAATATTTACAATAGTCCAACTGCGTGGAAAACGCAGCCAAAAATAGTCTAAATTGATAAGTTATATTAGTTTTCACTAATATTGCAACATAAAGAAGTTATATGAAAAATTCATTTTCCGTCGTCAACGTAAACGGTCCCTGGCAGCACTGCTCCATCGGAGTTCAATCAGACTAATTGCAATAACTTCAGTTCTAGAGCTGATCCTTGTAACCGTTAATACTCAAATGAAAGCCAATAGTCACATTTATAAGCCTTACTTGTTTTTGTGAGCAAATCATGCCTCAATCAAAAGTTATAGCTGTTTAAAAATGTTTTAAACAACATGGGCATGAATGGGTTAACTAACCAATCGTTGATCTTCTAGATGGAATTGATAGATGGAAAATAAAATTGCAATGTTTGAAGATAATTAGGTTTGAAGAAAACCTGTATAAATCACTTGCAAATATCCAAACAAAAGGGATTGAAACATCAGTGCTACGGTGAAAATGTTCTCCAATAAAAGTTCCAAAAATCTCTAGAACAATGCATTTGCGAGAAATTAACACATCAAAAGATAATATAAGTAACCCTATTTTTCAAGAGCCACCCTACCTTAAATTTTTAAAAACAAATCATAACAAATTAACCATTATAGATAGCCTTGTTTATTCATCAAACTTGCTTCAATTCATTTGTGTTTTTATATTGTAGGGCATTAAGCTGGTAAACTTCACGCATCTAAACAGTCGATACTTTGAACACCCCAACCACAAGAACCACTCTCATTCCATTCATTTGAAAAAAAAAATCGCCAAAAAAACTAACAAATTTACCAAAGACATCATAAAGCTAAATCAAACTATTTAAGGCTATTAGTTTTGTATTCCTAAATACGGCTTTGGGACGCACCATGGTCAGCTTTCGACATGTACTGAAAATTTAGTGCCAAGTTTTGTAATAACGTCGTAATAATCGAAAAAGAAAAAGGCTCGAAATGTTACTAAGGTTCTATGGAAAATTTTCTCCAGAAATAGTCTTATTATCCAGTGTAGCGCATTCCCCTGTATTTGACTCCTAAAGTGCACAGATTCTGGGTCTTACTGTAAAAATTGATTCCGTCAGACACTAGTTACACTGTTACCAGTTATATTATACACAAATAATACATTTCTATACTTATTGTGATAATTAAACACAACACGTATAGTGTACAATTTAATTAACCCTTAAATCCAATGTTCCAAAACAACTCTGCAAAAACCATCTCAAAATTATCACAGTAATGTATTGAAGCTATGAGACAATTTTTACAAAATTTTAAAAAAATGATTTGCCCCTTTGAGGGTTAATATGACTCCCATGTTTGGAAATAAAGTCAAATGTGGTACAGAAAATATCTATTGCACATTTTTAAAAAACCTATTATGTACAACAAGAATGTTGCCAAAAACGGAACCCATTTGTTGCCAAAATCGGAGTGTGCCAAAATGGGAGCATGCCAAAAATGGAACGTGCCAAAAACGGAATCTTCCTGTAATTAGAGAATTTTTTTTTTATTCAGTTTTCCGTGGTTCATCGACTGGCTACGCATATTATGCATCTTCATAAAAAATCAAGCCAATCCGTTGAATATTTATTATTTATTTCTAATATATAATTAAGTTAATTGCAAGTGTGTTTTACACAACACGGTGGTGTGTAAAATCTCATACAGACAAGCCTGAGTACAAGCGAAATGCGTGGCGGTACGCTTTTCGCAAGCAAGGCGCGATTGAAAAAATCATATCTCCGTTAGTATTTAATTGCCCACTCCGAAATTTTTATGGGATCAAGAAAAATGATTTTACTATTTTATTCACTAATAAAAAGAAAAAAAATCATGTCCAAGTTTGAAAAAGCCGATTTGTTTTAAACTTTTCAATTTTTTCCATGAAACCAATACGTTGAGTAAGTCTTAATATATATCGACTATCCTAAAAGACTAGCAGATTAAGAACCGGCTGCTAGTCGTTCAAAGCACCTACTTCCATGTTCATACTAGGTTCATTCAATGCCCTAGTGCAGATGCTGGAAGAAAATGCGCTAGCAACTTGCATGCAAGTTGAATTTTCTTGTATATGGTAGCGCAAATAAAACTTTACTACGAACAAGGCGCCCTTTTGGAAAAAATCATTGCTAGCGCAAACCCAGGTAACGCTACACATAATTGAAAGATCAAGAGAGCGGGGTCTCTCTCACCCAACAACCTCACCAGCCACCGCCAGTGAACACTTGAAATTCGTTTATTTAGCTCCGAAAGAAAGAGCGTTCTGTTTTTTTCTGTGGTATGTGATCATTGCATGTATGCAAATGGCGCGCCTGTACATCATTGAAATGATGCCTGGCGGCAGTCATGGAATATATTGCTTGGAGCTGAAGAAACGTAGCAACTACTATGAGGTCAGAAAGCAAACTGATGATTTTTTCTTATGTGCTGCTTTTATAGTGCGTCTTTTTTTTTTTTTTTTTTACAATGGAGAAGACCTTTATGTCCTAGCCCAGTACACGTGCTAACGGTAGGGTCCAATCTACCACACGGGGTGCACTGGGGGCGTGTCGGACTCGAATGGTGACGAGCCATTAATACCGACTAAACTCCATTGGGCTCCGCCATCATTCCTCCCAGGAACTACCTCTCGGTATTACTTCTGGGGGGATGGCTGTACTCAATGTACTCATTCACTCTCACTCGCGCGATCATACATCCTGTATGAGGCTTACTTGGGTGCTCTCTCAATCACACTTTGATTCACTCTCAAACACTCCCACATGAGGCTGACTTTTGTGCTCACCTTTTACGTTCCATGCGAGGCTGACTTGTGTGCTCACCTTACTCATTCCTTGCTAGGCTTACTTTTGTGCTCGCCCTACCCATACATGTGAGGCTGACTTGGGTGCTCACCCTATCACCTGATTCACTCTCAATCGTGCCACTCTATTGTACCTTTGTCACTCCCTCTGGCATCCCATGTGGGACATTTTTCTTAGGCCCCACTTCTGACATACCATGCGAGGCTGACTTTTGTGCTCACCTTTTTCATTCCTTGCTTGCTACCAACCTGTGAGGCTGACTTTTATGCTCACCCTTAACATGCAGTGTGAGACTGACTTGGATGCTCACCCTTTCACTCCTCTGCCACGCCATGAGGCATCGATAGCTTAGTTCCAACATACTACGCTACGACCCTCCCGTCTTGGCATGAGGCAGTCCACTTATACGCCTATACACTCACTCTTCTGTCTTGCTTCGGGGTGGCTGGGTTTACCCCTTACGCGGTTGCCATTCGCTGCGCCAACCTACCTCGGCATGAACAGACCATTCACTCTCTTATTTTGCGCTTGGCCTTTTTCGCTCCAACTAACCAATCACTAGTTAGCCGTGCCCGCCGTCTGTTGCTCGGTTCGCCAGATTACCTGTAGCCTACTGGCAATCTGGATGGTAGCAGCCGAGACTGCGTTCCACTTCTCCACCGTTTGACACATCCGCTGAATAAGGGTATCCGGGGTTGTGTCCCAGCCACAGACGTCAAGCATTGCTCTTCTTTCGACGTCGAACCGATGACATACGAACAGTATGTGTTCGGCAGTTTCGTCTACACCTGGGCAGTCCGGGCAGACTGGGACCTCCGCGTGTCCGAACCTGTGGAGGTACTGACGGAAACAGCCATGGCCTGACAGGAATTGTGTCAGGTGGAAGTGAACTTCCCCATGGGGTCTTCCCACCCAGCTCGATATGCTAGGTATCAGCCGGTGGGTCCACCTACCTTTCGAGGAGTTGTCCCACTCACGCTGCCATCTGGCGACCGAGGTCACCCTGGTGCGCTCGCGGGCTCCCCTATTTCCACGTAGCTCAAAGCACTCCTCATCTTCCCGAATGACCAGCCCGACTGGCATCATGCTCGCTATCACGCAGGATGCATCGTGTGATACCGTGCGGTAGGCAGATATCACTCTGAGGCACATCACGCGGTAGGTGCTCTCCAGTTTCTGTAGGTAACTGGTTACCCTCAGTGCTCTTGACCATGACGGGCCGCCGTACCTGAGGATAGATACGGCAACGCCTGCCAGTAACCTACGTCTACTGGCGCACACCTTTGAGCTGTTGGACATCATTCTCGATAGTGCCGCAACAGCAGTCGACGCTCTCTTGCACGTATAGTCGACATGGCTGCCGAAGGTCAGCTTGTCGTCTATAATGACTCCGAGAGACTTCAGACTTCGCTGTGAAGTGATCGCGACTTCTCCCACATGGATAACTGCATGTTGTGCCGACTTGCGGTTGTTGACGATAACTACCTCCGTCTTATGATGAGCGAGCTCCAGGCCTCTCGCGCTCATCCATTCCTCCACCGTGCTAATCGCGTGTTCTGCGGTTAGTTCTACCTCAGGAATTGACTCCCCGTAGACCTCCAAGGTTACGTCGTCGGCAAAGCCGACGATCTTGACCCCAGGAGGGAACTTCAGTCTCAGAACCCCGTCATACATGAGGTTCCATAGCACCGGGCCTAGGATCGAGCCCTGCGGGACTCCGGCGGTAATCGGAACCCTTTTCTGACCGGCATCGGTCTCGTATATCAGTACGCGGTTTTGGA
Source organism: Topomyia yanbarensis (assembly GCF_030247195.1). Lineage (NCBI taxonomy): Eukaryota > Metazoa > Arthropoda > Insecta > Diptera > Culicidae > Topomyia > Topomyia yanbarensis. The sequence continues at coordinate 368,737,367 of NC_080671.1, read as the reverse complement.
AGTAACTTTCCAGGATCCGGTACAGACCCACCGGTAGGCTAAGCCGGTGTAACGAGAGCGCGATGGCATCCCAGCTTGCGCTGTTGAATGCGTTCTTCACGTCAAGTGTCACTAACGCACAGTATCGAATACCTCGCCTTTTTCGTTGGATCGCTATCTCGGCAGTATTTATCACTGAGTTGAGAGCGTCCACTGTGGACTTACCCTTCCGAAAGCCAAACTGGTTGCTTGACAGACCGTCCGTACCTTCCGCGTACGGGGTGAGCCTGTTGAGGATGATCCTCTCAAGCAGTTTGCCAGTCGTGTCTATCAGGCAGATTGGTCTGTACGCCGATGGGTCGCCTGGCGGCTTCCCGGGCTTCGGCAACAGCACCAGTTTCTGCCTTTTCCATCTATCGGGGAAACGGCACTCGTCAAGACATCTCTGCATAGCTAGCCTGAACATGTTCGGGTTCGCTATGATCGCTGCCTTGAGAGCGTTGTTCGGAACTCCATCCGGCCCTGGAGCTTTGTTCATTGCTAGGGATTTAGCCACTGCGAGTAGTTCTTCGTTCGTCACTGGAGCCACCATTTCGACCGTGCCCGCACTGTCTCGTAGTGCAGGTGGCCAGGGGCTTGTGGCTCGAGACGGGAAGAGTACTTCGATAATCGTTGCCAACCAGTCCGGAGACCGTTCTGGGGGTGAGGAGCCCCCTTTGGTCTTGGCCATCACAATCCGGTAGGCGTCACCCCACGGATTCGCGTTGGCACTCTCACACAGGTTGTCGAAACACGCTCTCTTGCTGCTTTTAATAGCCTTGTTAAGGGCTAATTTCGCAGCTCGAAACACTTCACGGCGGTTCTCTCTTGCATCCTCGGTGCGAGCTCTTTGCATCCTACGTCTAGCTCTGAGGCAGGCTGACCGTAGAGCTGCAATCTCGGCACTCCACCAGTATACCGGGCATCTACCGTTTCTTGGCAGTGTTTTTCTCGGCATAGTGGCGTCGCACGCGCGTGATAGAACAGCTACCAGCGCATCCCCGCTTAGACTGTCGGTGTTGGCCTCCAGTCCCAGGGCCGCGGTGAAAGCTTCGCTGTCGAAGTGATTGGACTTCCACCCGCGTACCTGACAGGGATCTCCCGCCCTCGGATGCTGCACACCATAGTTGATCTTAAAGCGGATTGCTAAATGATCACTATGGGTGTAGCCTTCGTCTACCCTCCATTCCATGCCTGGAGCCAGACTCGGGCTGGCAAAGGTCAAATCAATCCACGCCTCCACTCCGTTTCTACGGAATGTACTAGCGGAGCCATCATTAGCTAGCACAGTATCGAGTTTCGCAAACGCTTCCATTAGCGCTTGACCCCTGCTATTTGTACAGCGGCTGCCCCACTCCACTGCCCAAGCGTTGAAGTCTCCCGCTATTACTACCGGTTTCCGGCCCACGAGGTCCGACGAGAGCCTGTCGATCATCTGGTAGAACTGTTCTATTGGCCACCTTGGTGGGGCGTAGCAGCTGCAATAGAACACACCATTGATCTTGGCAATCGCCACACCCTCGGCGGAGGGGTGTATTACCTCTTGAACCGGGAACCTTCCCGTTGTACAGATTGCCACCATTCCAGACCCGTCCGACACCCAATTGCCGTTGCCGGCAGGGATGCTGTACGGGTCTGATAAGAGGGCGACATCTGTCCTCGACTCCGAGACCGACTGCCACAGCAGCTGTTGGGCTGCTGCACAATGGTTAAGATTTAGCTGTGTGACTCTCACGGCTTCTTCTTATTTAACTCGCCGAAGGGACACGAAGGTCCGCCCATAGCATGTTTATGGGCTTGCTTCTTAGAGGTGCAGATAAGGCACTTATATGCCTTAGTGCACCCCCGCTCTTTATGCCCCTCCTCGCCGCATCGACGACATAGCTTACTCCTGTCTAGGCCTTTGCATTCGTAAGCTTTATGGCCGGATTCTAGGCACCGATAGCACCTGTCCACTGAAGGCGGCTGGGGTATACTAATAGGGCATACCGACCAGCCGATCTTCAGCTTCCCTTTCTCGGTTACCTTTTTGGCATCCGCATTGAGTAGCCTGAGGTAGGCTACTTGGGTGCCAGAGGGTCCGTCCCTCAATCGCACAGAGGCCCGCTCGATTGTGACGCCGCAGTGCTCCTTGACGGCTGCGACGACGTCTTCTGCGGTCGCGAACTCGTCCAAGTGCTTGCACTGGAGAGTTGTTTCCGCACCTAGCGACCTGATTTGGGCGCCCTGGCCAAGGACCTCTTGAGCCAAGGCCTTATATATTGCACTTGATTGTGCGCCTCGCTTCAGCACCAGGAGCATCTCTCCCGTGTTGGTGCGTCTTACGCTACGCACATCCTGCCCAAGGGCCGAGAGGCTTTCGGCCGCCTTCATCGATTTAAGGACATCGGCGTATTTGTCCTTGTCGGTTTTTAACCACAAGGCTTCGCCTCTGTCCTTGGCCTTCCTCGCAGGCCGCGGTACCTCCGGTTTCGGTGCCGGCTTTTTCTTGGTAACCAGCGTCCAGGGGTTTGAGCCCCCCTGCCCCGGTCGTGTCGGGTTGCTGGTACCATCGCTCTCCACAGCGAGGTCACTCTCGCCCTCGCTTACCTCACCCAGGCGGCGTTTGACCTTGACGGTTGCACGCCGAGTGGTGTCGGTTTTGGCACCCTCTCCTGGCGACTTCCTAGGGCGCTTCGCATTCGATGCCGTCTTGCGATTGCCCTTTCCCTTTCCCTTCGAGGGGAACTCGGTCGCCGCTCCGATCGACGTGGCTGCTCCATAGAAGGTAAAGGCCACTGTCTGTGAACCTCTATTAACCTTCTCTCTTTCCTCCCTATTGGAGGCCACTGTCTGGGTTTCTCTGTCGGGCCTCTCCCGACATTCCACCCTCTCAACATATGCCTGCTGTTCCTGTCTTGCGACACGAACAGCTTTCCGGAGCTCCAGAAGGCTCAACTTCAACTCCTTGGCTATGTTCTGCTTTGCGCTAGCGAAGTCGATTATAGCATCGAGTTGCTTCGCTACTTTGCGCATCGCAGCTATTGGCCCCTCCGATGCATTGGTAGGGGTATTGCCTACCGCTGCTGGGGGGTCACTGGTGCTTTCGAGTACAGCACTCATCGTTCCACTACTCTCCCCACGGGGGGGAGACCTCGCCAAACCACCTCTTGCGAAGGGGTTTGGCACCTCCGTCTGTTTATTTTTATTTTTATTTTGCTCCATGAAAATTCCCACGAGTAGCGCGAGAAATATATGTCCGCCACGCCAGAGCTCCGCATTAGCGTGGTAAGGGACGCTTACTGTGGGGGTTGCCCAGGTACCCCACAGGCTCCGTTAACGATCGAGCATCTTTTTCACCCCCTCGATCACTCATCCCTCGGCACGGGTCGCTTCACGCCTTGGAATTGGGGTTATGCCCTACCTTGCTTTACGTGGTGATCTCGGCCCGGATCATCACAACCATCCTCCTTTACCAGGGCTTTGGACCTGTAGCTCTGGTTCTCAATAGTTCCATGTACGTATGTTATTACAGACATGCTACTATTGAGATCCGTCATTCGCTAGCGGAGTTAGGAGAAAGTTATAGTGCGTCTGGGTTCATTGAATGGTAAAGGGGCAGTGCCAGGAGCGGATCCAGAAAAAAATTTCGGAGGGGGTTCGAAATTTCGATTTTGAAATGTTCATTGTACAATACGTAATATGTAATACCCTCATTTAATTAAAGTCAGCTTTAGTGAACGAATCTGATTTGGAATGGTTTAGAATTTAGAATGAATTGAAAATAGAAACTGCTTTGAAATTTCTCATGAAGTTAAAAATTTTCGAGGACGGGGGGTCCGGACCCCTAAGACCCCCCCTCTGGATCCGCCACTGGGCAGTGCTAGCAACGCTCTCTGCTTGGTTGAATTGTACGGACCAATGATAATTACCACTTTCACAAAATACATTATTCTCGTTACTTACAGTAATCGTGCATTTTACAGAAATTTTACAAATATAATATACTTGCACATATTTCCGATCAGGTAGTGCAAAAATATAGCGCTTTCGATCAGTACAACGGAAGTTATTCGCATTTGAAAACTGGGAAAATATCTCAGCACAAACTTTGAAACGGGATCCCTATATTGAAACGTTAGAAGTATTCTACTTCAAAATGGGTACGATTTTAGCAGCGTGCACTCAGTACACCATCGCGACTGCAGAAAGGTTAATAACCTGTTTGAAAACTGAACAAAAAAAATGTGGCGAAGATTTCGGTGCCATTCAATTTTTGAATCACAAAATAGAATTAATTCACTTCGTTACTTCGCTTTACTCTTTCCATAATACTAACGGCTAATTTCTTCACTTGTATGAAAATCTGTTTTCGCTGTAAACCGGTTTTCGACTAATTGCTCCCCAACTATTCGAAAACTGGTTTTCAGCAAAAACCGGTTTTCATCCAGTAGTCAAATGATCAAAAAACCTTTGAGTAGATTTTCACATGTTCAAAAAATATTTTTGTTGTAGATCAGAACATATGAGTCTGTTTGCTTCAGCAATAATATTGCTTGTGGTATAAAAACTGGATTCTAACCGCACTGCGCACTTACTATTCCTTTACTAAATACTTCTCATAGACTGGTTAGTTCGACTGGTCTGTCTATGAAGGTACCATCTCTATCACTTGAAATTTATGCATTTTGACCGTTTTGACTGCTCGTAGTTTTCGGTAGCAGACTAGCAGTTTGATCACTCGAACTTTGAACGTGCGGAGTCCTGGTTGGTGGGAAGTGCGCAATATAACACAAATATTATTTCTCGACAAACATATGATTACGGCTTAAAAGCCAACTGTCAAATTTGAAAGGAAATTCCGGACAAACCGTTACTCATCAATCACAGATGTTGGTAGTAAACAAAAGAGAAAATTTTTCTCTTTTATTAACTGCTGCAAACTGTGTTTAGCCTGTAACGGTTTGTCCGGAATTTCCTTTCAAAGAGAATTTTGACACCACTTTCCCTAAAACTTTGTGAATGATACAATGCAAACTGCCTCGTAAACACGATCCTACACTTTTCGGACGAATTCTATTTATGTATCCCAATGTCCGAAAGTCACAACTGAAGAGTACCATTAATTATGTAGTCCTTTGTCCGGAAGTGCAAGTGAATAAAACAGAAAAGTGCCAGTCATACATTTCCATTTGCACCCTGCACCGAAAAATGACTGCAACTAGTGCCCGTTTATCGTCACCGCAAAGTTTTTGTGATGTTTTTTTACTACCCGTTTTAGGCTTTGCTACTGTGTGGTGTTATTTTTTTTGTATCCTTTTAGCTCCGTCCACAATGGTGGTGATGGCGTGATGCAAACCAGAAAAGGCTTGCTCTCGTGTACAACTCCAGTATGCATAGTCATGCGATTTAGTTTCTGGTGGTACATTACAATACTCAACCTGTTTTATTTATTCATGTATTGCGCGCTTATAGTAACCAGTACAGACGGTTGTGATTTTATACGTTGAATGGCATATTTTACAATAATTTGGTGGTTGGAAACTATTAAAAATTGAGCGGGTGACAGAAAATAGCCAGAGACGTCTCGAAAAACCTAATGAGTTATGTTGTATCCATGACCATGCGGTAGACTTGGGTGCAGCTCTCAACTCCTACTTAGCAGAAGGTAAAGGATTCTTCATATTTCCGGTCATGTCCGTATGGGCCTGACTAGTCCTAGTTTTCTGATCTAAGTTTAAAACTGAATCGTTCTATAATACCTATTCGTCTTTCAATTTCATTACTTTCGTTTCTCTTAGGGATCATCCATAAATGATGTAGCATTATATGGGGGAGGGGGGAGTTTTGTATTTTGTGATGATGTGTGACGATAGGGGGGAGGGGATCATGTCATACTACGTAGCTTTACCCGTTTCATCTAACTAACATCGTTCTTTATTTTTTTAAATTTTTTACGGGGTCAAGAGGGGGAGGTTTACCGTCAAGCTACGTAATTACCAGGGGGGTTATTTAGGGGTTCGGGACGAAATGCTACGATAGGGAAGGGGGGTGTTAAAAATCACTCAAAAAACGTCATTTATGGATGATCCCTTTAAAGCATGTAAGCTTTACAAGTGCATTTAGTGCCATTATAGAGCAAATGAAAAGCTGATATAATGCTATTGTAATGCTGTGGGTTTATTTGTTATGCAACTCTTCTTGAAAATTCTATTCGGTACATTTATTTGCTCTATAATGGCACTAAATGCACTTGTAAAGCTTACATGCTTTAAAGATCCTTGAACAATTTACGCGTTATATCAGCTTTATATACGCATATAGAGCAAGCGATAATGCTATATATCGGCTGTGCAGTTATGCATTATTGATGCTAATATAGACCTTTATTGCATTGTTAATGCTGTAATGGAGTTTCAATGCAACATTAGTTCAAATATATAGTCAATATAGTGCAATGGCTTAATGCTTATGGTTACTTGGGTGTTGAAACGGTTTTTTGTATTTCAGACAATTTGCAGTCAATCAAAACGGCAAATTTTTCTCATTCGCTTTAATTAGGTAAAACTTTCATGAAAATATTTAGGAGATGGCGCTGCTTCAGTGGTGGCTAACGTGAATTTAAAGGTATGAGAACGATATTAAAGCTAGGGATTTTGGAGAAACTATAATATTGTTGTTGTAAAATTTGATGCAGAAAAAATATGGGAACAGTTATTTAGACACTTACTGGAAAATCTTCAAAAAAAATCTAAAAAAACTGTTCGCGCCCATACATTTTACTCATTAGTTTTCACCATGAAAAGTTGAAACTCTTTCTTTCACAACTCTCTGTTTCACTTATTTTGACAGCAGATTCCCAACTCATTGCAATTGGAATGTTTTCTTTTAAGCGCAAATGTAATAGCCGATTCGAAAACCGATTCATTCAGGATGGGTTGTTGCCTTTGGTTGGAATGTAATCATAAGTCAGCCCATATTCTGAATCTCATTCCGGATGTAATTTACTGGGATGAGGATATTTTATGGTGCGAACGTGAATGTGTCGTCATAAAGAAGCTCTAGTTGCCGCAAGATGTTCAAAATATGAAAAGCGCACCCTATTATATAACGTAAGCGGAAACGACATAAACTACTCAATTGTTTATTGTATCTAGCTTGATCATAGGTAGAATCTGGCTGTATTTCTACTCTTATTCCGGCTGTTGGCACTTGATGAATTTATCTGGAATACCTCTTTAGTAGAAACTTATCACTAAATCACTGAATCGGCCTACTCTTCAGAAATAAAAAGCTACCAATTATATCGAAAATTTGAGCATAAATTAATAGTCCCACCACATGGGGGAGGGGAATTAATAAATTATCTCTCTGGTGATATTCGGTGCAAAGTGTATAACGCTCAAGAAGCGGGCTATACTATTTTATTCATAAATCAATTAGCAACCCACTTCGGTGAACCGCGTGAATCGTAATTATTTCGCTACATTGTAATCATTGATTGTGTTACCATATCGCAACCCACCCTGTCCCGGTGGTCCCACCGGCTACCGTAATTACATATAGGTCAAATGTGGAAAAAGTTAAATAATTTACATAATTCCCCAACCACGGTTTTCTCTCGTTCCAGCGCACGGAATTGATTGCTTCAAATGTGTGTCGATGAATGGTGCGAACAAGGCGTGCGACGACCCGTTCCACAATAACTACTCCACCGCCATCCTGGAGTCGCCGTGCATGGGTGGGCGAAAAGGACGGGACGGACTGTTTCCGGCCACGTCGTGCATCAAAATTGCCGGTTACTACGGTAAGTACCCGCTACAGCTGAGGTGGGATTATTGAATGTCAAATTTTGCTCGTTCCATTTCGACAATTTGAGTGAACCAGTTTTGAATGCATTAGATAATATCACAGAGAACAGACGCCTATCTCGTTTGTGTTGGGTTCAATTGATTTGCTATGCTATATTTCTCCTTAGTGGAGAAAATATTAGGTAAAAACAATTTTTTCTCTACCATGGAGAAAAATGTTTAAAACCATCGTTGGGGGTAGAAAACCTATAAGTAAATTAGTTATGCGTTTCGACTTCGTCTCATCAGAATCCGACACTAACTTAGTCACAGGACTAGATTAGCGCTAGATTGACGCTAGCTCCAAGAACGAAAACACGATTTGTGTTTCTGAGCAAACCCCTAGTCCTGCGTGCTGTACCGCAAGAAAAGGAGTCCAGCTTGGGTGTATTCCTAGATATTGAGGGTGCTTTTGACAATGTATCCTTTCACTCTATTGTAGAAGCAACACGCGGTCATGAAGTATTTTGGTTTGGATAAACGCAATGCTTAGTAACCGTATTCTTTGTTCGTCACTGAGACAGGCAGAGATAATAAAGTTGCGTATTTGCAGCTGTCCTCAGAGTGACGTTCTCTCACCTTTGCTATGGAACCTGGTTACCGACGGCTTGTTGAGGAAACTCAATATTCTTTCTAACCTACGGGTTTGGTGACGATAACTAATTACTAATTACTACACTTCATTGTATCAACAGCTCTCGAACAGTGTCGACAGATGTCGATAAGTTAAATTATCAGTTAATCCAAACAAATCCTCAATGGTTCTTTTCAAGAAGAAGCGAATAACAAGCAGGATTCGTCCCTTGCAGTCCCCTCTGACTCTGTGTGCGGATCAAGCCAAGCACATTGAAGTTGAATTGAATTCCACACTGAACTGAACTGCTCGCATTGAATTCAGATTAAAAAAAGCGTGCGTGCATGACTTTCGGGCAATGCAGATGAACGTTTGGAACGACCTAGGGTCTCAAACCCAAATACATCTATTGGATTTACTCGACAATTGTACGTCCAATAATATACGGATGCCTTGCGTGGTGGCAGGTCCAATCGAAGCTAAACCATATGCAAAGAATGGCGTTCATGGCGTTGACTGGCGCGTTCGCAACAACTCTGACTGCTGCCCTTGTGGCCCTTCTAAATATTAATCCATTACACATACACATTAAAAAAGCACTATCATGTGCATATAGACAACAGGTTAATGGTCTTTGGAACAGTAACTATGTTGATCTTGCTACCAGTCATACACGACTGTGACCACAAATGGTTACATGGGGTGAGGAAATTTTTGCTCCCAGCGATATTACACTCACATGTAGTTTTCCTTACAGCGCAAGTGACAATTTATGTTTTATAGCACACTACAAGTACAATCTAAGTTTTAAGATGGACTACAAGAATGCCATAAAATTTCAACTGTTACTTGGCAGGACATTTCATGTGAAAATTCCCTCTCAAAGGAATGGTTGTTTAGCTATCTGGAGAGACAATAACAAACGCAAGTGGCCTGTTACACTGATGGTGGAACGTGCTAGTGTCGGTGTCTACTGTCGTGAAATTGGAGATTGGAATAGTCCCATCGCTAGGTAGATACTGCACTGTATTCCAAATAGAAAACTTTGCGATTATGTACGATCGGCCCTTCAACAGAGCTTGTTCGGCAAATGTTATAAACTTCTTCTCCGATAGTCAGGCTGCAATCAAGGCCATTAGCTCGGACAAATCACGGTCCAAGCTGGTGATTGTATGCCGAACTCAAATAGAAAAACTTAGCATGGAAGATACTATCAATCTCGTTTGGGTGCCCGTACATTCCGGTATTACTAGGTAACTTTGTTCAATGGGGTGGCTAGATAGGACTCCATAGGACCTTCTTTCCAAGGTGTTCGTCGCAGAAGTTGGGACAGTATGACAACTCGTCTTCACTGACACCAGCGAGGAAGTTTATCCGTCTACCGCCTTTGTCAGCTAGCGATGGCTAAAGTGAACGTAACATCATTGAAGACTTCATCAGCGCTTCGTCTGGTGTTGATGAGTGTCTTGTTAGGGGAAAAACTGATCAAAGCAGTCTGCGAATACCATACTTTTCCTATTTGTCGACCCACAATGTGGACTAACTCAGAAACGGCCCTGTCGTGCCTTCAGTCCCAACACTACCATTAAAGACAATCGGGAGCTTTAGAGCAGAGAAGATCATAAGCATGACGGAAGCAATCGAGTGAAGATGGCTCACTACGCGATGCAATGTAGCTGAAAAAGCCTGTTATCGTACAAATGCTTGAGTCCTTCGCGATGATACATGCGATTGCGAAGTTCCCAGGCCCGCACTTACCTGAACCGTACAATAAAGCAGTGTTTTTGTGGGCGCTATTGCCTGTCTTGGCCCTTCCGAGAACCTAGCTCTAAGCTCCAGTAGGACAAATCTCGAAAAAAAGAAAAGAAAATACAGTGTACCACTGAAAGAACCACAAAAGAAGCTTGAACATGCAGCCAAACTCCGTGTTTTAGCGAGTTATGGGAAATTCCTTGTGGAACTATTTTTTCAATGAATCTTGGAGTTTAAGGTGGATGTAAGGATACCAGCGTGAAAAAACATTTCCATTTTTTTAGAAATTTGGATGAAGCGAATTGATCAAAACTTTTGTATTTTATACTGTATAATTTAATTAACATTCTGTATTTTTTTATACAAAAATATCAACAAGCGACTCGGTGACGAAACTTTTTGTAGAATGTCTCTGGAAAAAACACGATTTGCTTAGCTTAGCTTAGCTTAGTTGACCGCCCGTGAGTTTCCCGTGATTGATCAAAGCCTGTTAAAATTGCATATTGAACCAATTGTATGATACTTGGGAGTAGTTCATCATACTCAACGTGCAACCTAAAGAGACTACGATTATATTATGATCAATAACGTAGATGGCCACGCCCATGCAGGTCAATTTTGGGATGGGAAGGAATGTTAGTTCAACACTTGTGACTATTATGACCGCATCATAATAGTTCATCCACAAGTGTCACAGGATAGGATTGGTGTTAGTAGGTAGGGAGATGAATCAGGATATATCTTGGTAGATATTGTGATTTAGCTAAGTAATCACGCGCTTTGTCTTTTCGTTTTAGATCAAAGTTTTCAGGTGTGCGACTTCCAGTAGCAATATGAATCCATTCAAATAGGCATTTTAAAAATTATTCTTCCGTGGGGCGTCATGAAAGGATAAAGCCGCGCGGAATATGATAGAGGTCTACTCATCTATAGACAATATGATCTTAACAATATGTACGTAGTCGCTGGCGATCAATTTCCGAAAATTCGAAACGAACAATTTGAACTCCGAACAGCCGACCATCGGGAGTAATGCTTCTTATTAACACTTCAATAATCATTTTCAAAGTTTGCAGTACAAAGAAAGCGTACAAATGTATAAAAGATATCCCAAATGAATGTGAAAAAATTCACTGCGAAATGTTAATGACAAGTTGGCATCTCCACTCTCCCTATCAGACACGTTCCCATAATTGGGTTAAATACTGCACTGGATGATTTTGAAGAAAGAACCAGGAGTGCGATTTTACGAAGTTTTAGCTTCCGATCGCTCTACATTTTCTGACAAAGTGAAGTTCTGGAATGTTGAGATTTTTATCACTGTTTAGGAAAGCAAAAGTATCATAAAGCTAGTGTCAGGCCTTCATGAGACCTCAAGAAGTCACTTTTGGAGGTATTCGTAAATGTAGATTTGTCGGTAAACGTTTCCAGAGTTAATTAAAAAAAGTCTAATTTAACACATCTACAGATCGCTAACAACTTAAAAATGTGCAATTCGACAGCTCCATCTTAGGCCAATTCAATAAATTTCCTACATAAAAGTTAACTTTTTTTAAAAAACGATTTATAAACCAAAGCTTTGGAAGTTAAACCTTGGCATGGAAGATATTAATATATGCTGTTACTTAGTGTAGAATTAGATTTCGTCCTTTACGGCTATTATACAACCGCCAGAAGAAACTTAAAACGTTGGTACACAATCGAGAATAGCGAATCAGAAAAGGTGACTATATGTCAGTGATTCACTAAATACAGAATGGATAAAGGTTATGATGTAAAACCTTAAGGTCCGTCCAGGTTAAGTCTTCGATACGGAGCAATACCTCGACCTAGGAACTCCTTAAGTCTTCGGTTGTTAGTCGCCTCTTACGACATGGGAGCAGTTCCCAGAGGTTCTATTCTTGGCTGAAATAGTGCAAAAAGATTTCAGCCCGCCGGACACCACACGGCTTTCTCTGGAAACACACGGTTTGCAGTATTAATTGCCATTCAAAAGCTACTTAACCCATTTATGCCCATGTTGTTTGTGGACAACAACGTTTTTAAACAGCTATAACTTTTGTTTGTGGCAAGATTTGCTCACAAAAACAAGTAAGGCTAATAAATGTGACTATTGGCTTTCATTTCAGTATTAACAGTTTCAAGGATCAGCTCTAGAACTGAAGCTATTGCAATTAGTCTGATTGAATTCCGAAGGAGCAGTGCTGCCAGGGACAGTTTAAGTTGACGACGGAAAATGAATTTTTCATATAACTTCGTTATGATGCAATATTAGTAAAAACTGATAAAACTTAACAATTTAGATTATTTTTGGCTACGTTTTCCAAGCAATTGGACTATTGTGAATATGCTAAGAGAATTGTAATAAGCATTGGAAGGTAAAAATTAAGCAGCTTCTAGCACTGCAAGAGAAGCACCTACCTTTATGAAAAAAAATTTTTCGAGTTTCTTGACCCCACCGTTTTCAAGAAAAAATAGTTTTGAAACCCTACATGCACTAGCAAAAAGTTGGGCATGAAAGGGTTAACTTTGCGTTCACATTATATGTATTAAATACCTAATCCATACGTCGAGTTTTCGAGATAATTTTTCAATTAAGGAGTTTTTTACTCATAAAATTGTGGAATTTTTCGTGAGCAATAGCATTTTTTATTTCAAATAAGTAAAAAAAACTCTTAATTGAAAAATTATCTCGAAAATTTAACGTAGGGGTTCGGTATTTTTTATATAGAATGTGTATGTACATCGTCCGTAGAGTCGCATACCTTTGCGGCGCATCTATGCGTTACGCTCTATATGTATCTTCTAAAATACTTCGCATTGGGTTCGAAAAGTGCTGTGTTAAAGGGCGAACACGAAATTATTACGACACCGAAAATGTCATGCCAATTTTCTTATAATGTTTAAAATCAAACCAAAATTTTAGGGTAGTTTTTTACATATATTTACTTCAAAAATCAAAAGAAAAGTTAATCGATGGAGCCTTGAGTGTAAAATTGAACGCATTTTCGCTTGATGCCCTCCATCAAAGTCTTTACAGTGTCATTCGGTACCAGTTTCTCAGTTTTTTTTCCATTTTCTTAACATGTTCTTCTCGTCTTTGACTGTCTTCTTGCTCTTCCGAAGTTCCCGCTTCATCATTGCCCAGTACTGCTCCACCGGGCGCAGCTCCGGACAGTTTGGCGGATTCATGTCCTTTGGAACAAAATGGACAGAATTGGCCTCATACCACTCCAGGACACTTTTAGAATAGTGGCATGATGCCAAATCTGCCAAGAACGGCAAAAGGCGCTTCTCGAGGCACTCAGATTTGTAGATCTCGCCATTTACTGTGCCCTTTGTCACGAATGGCTCACTCCTCAGTCCGCAAGAGCAAATGGCCTGCCAAATGAGATATTTGGAGGCGAACTTCGACATTTTCTTCTTCTTAAATTTGTCGTCCACATAGAACTTGCTCTTGCCGGTGAAAAACTCCAACCCCGGAATTTGCTTAAAATCGGCTTTTATATACGTTTCGTCGTCCATTACACAGCAGCCATATTTTGTCAGTATCTTCTCGTAGAGCTTCCGTGCCCGAGTTTTAGCCGTCGATTGTTGCCGCTCATCGCAGTTTGGGAAGTTCTGTACCTTGTATGTATGTAGTCCAGCTCTCTTCTTTACATTCTGGACGTAGCTCTGCGACATGCCGATCTTTTTAGCCAAATCACGGCTTGAGACGTTGGGATTTGCTTTAATCATCCGCCTTACCTTTCCCTTCGTCTTTTTGTTCTCCGGTCCCGGTCCGGTGGTCCAACGTCAACCGCTCCTGGAACTGCTGCAACACTCTGGAGACGGTTGAATGGTGAATGTTCAACATTTTTCCCAACTGCCGGTGCGACGGGTCAGGAAATTCCAGGTGTTTGGAAAGAATTTGTTCTCTCGACTCGCGTTGGTTCACCTCCATTTTCGTTGAATCGAAAAACACGACTTCGAGTTTGACAGCATGTAAACAATACACATCAATGAGAAAGTGTGCAAAATTTGGTTGATTTTTACCCAATGGTAAAAAAGTTATGCCCTGTTGAATGTGTCGCAATAATTTCGTGTTCGCCCTTTATATTCTTAGATAGTTCAATTATTGACGTAGCAATAAAAAAACTCGATTTTTCCTTCTTGTAAAGCAGGCCACCCCTTAGGTACAAAAATATGGCCAGAGACATAATGATATCACTTATGTCTCAAATGATTAGCCGGACACGTAAATGACATCAACGTTTGTAGGCGATGGATACATGTAGGAAAACATACGGTTATAGCACCTCATTTACTACTAGCCTGTATCCAGCGCGCACGTAATTGCTGGATAATTTTATTATTACGATCTACCCCTCATCTGAACTGAAAAGCAGAATGAACTCTACAGTCACTCTGAATCAGTGTTTATCATTTTCTGTATAGCCTTGTTAGAAGCGAACATCGTGATATTGAGACAATTTTACCCATCAGACTGAGAGCCATTAGGCGTTGGGCTTTATGCTATGCTATACATACCATAATGCGTTCAATGGCTGTATCACACTATCGCTCAGTACCAATCCAATATTAGGTGTTGATGTGACTCTTGTCGCAAGTGTGCTAATGCATGAAAGGGGATGGGTTTCCATTTGCATAAAACGTTGAACTTCCCCACGATCCAGACTCGCCTCCCATTGAACACCGGAGCCCATATAAAATCGTGATCTAGATCCCACAAAATACATGTGGTAAACGAGCATAGCTATGCAAGTGAACATGTGACCTCCCATGTCGATGACACTGTACAATGGCCGAACACTGGGCGGACAATATTGACTGCAACTATGGGATATCTGTGGGTTTATGTCGGTGGTAAATGTTTGATTGATGGACATTTCATTTTTTTTTCTTCTTCGCTATATTCCATTGTAGACGACACCCGTGAAACAATCACCGTCCGAGGATGTGCGCTGGATAGTGGAACATTGACTACCGATACGGAAATCATTCGGATGTCCCATTGCGGTCGGTTCTTCTACGATGATAGGTAAGGACGACGCTGGTGGGTTGTGTTCAAGGTGCGAACGGGGGTGGAACTTGCTATTGGTGAATGTCACATTTTTTACCCGTAAAGATTGAACCGATGAATGATTCGTCAACTCTGCATTTAGTTTTAGATTTTATTGTGTAGGTTTTGGGACCCAACCATATGTAGAGCGAAAATTGTATCTAAAATACAAGAACTTCTATACAAGTTGTGTGAAACCCAATAACCATGTCCAGTCCACGTCAGCAGTTTCCACAGCGATTTAATTACTCATTCGTTGTTTCCCTCAGATACGTCCACGGATGTCTGCAAAGCTGCAACGATGCTGATGCATGCAACCACAGTTCGAGGTTGGCGGCAGTCGATCCTTATCGGGTTGGCTTCTGTTTGGCAACACTGTATCTCCTACTGTACTATCATCGGCAGCAAGCCTTGTCCAGTTTGCTGTACCTAGGCTACGAAAGCTAACAAAGAGGAATCTAGCCACACTATCATCACCGTCGAGCGAATAATTTATGAAACCAGTGCATAGTCGTAGCGTTTAGTTAGCTTCAGCGGGCCATTTGGTGGCCGTTATTATATCAAACTATGGGCTAGAATGCCGTAACAGCACAGTGTTTTTTATAGCATACCATTTTTCACAGCTTCTCCATTGTTTGTACACTAACTAATCCTCACGAAATGTAGTGTTAGACGTTGCAACAGACCGTGGCGAACAATTCGAACAAAAGGTGTGTCGGTCGACCAAACAAATACAAACAAATGCACTAACTAGGTAGTAAGAACACACGATCAATTGATGCAATGTGACTATTGCTGCACCGAAGAATTGAAAATCAAAATGTTACTGGACAGGGCATTCTTAACAACTTCTCAAATTAAATTGAGAGATGAAGAACATGGAATCAAATAATTATGTAAAATATTTACTATAGATTCAAATAGAACATCGGGTGATCCATCAGCGCTTCAAGTTCATGGTTTGGATATGTATGTTGGAATTTGAGATCGTATCGGCAATCTACTTCAGTAGATATGGTGCTTAAAGCTATCACTACGTTTATGGCCGTACGTAACTGCTTAAGTCACACGTAGATGGAAAAACATTCATTTTGACCCCATCTTCCCCTCCGTGGACAAGTACGAGCAATACTTGAACCTCTACTCTACTTCTAATGATATCTAGGGTTCGTGTATTTCAAACTTTTTATATATTTGTTGCAGTTTTCTTGGATTTCTTCAAAGTGATCCTTAAATGAACCGATCCGTTCAAGTACACCACATTACATTTTTCTACAATAATCTTTTTAGTTTTTGGATTTCAGTTAAGCGGTTCGGCTTTAAGAGCGTTCATTGCAAACCTCTGCCAAAACACGCCATAACTCCGACAACCTTGAATATTTCTTTCAATTCGACTTGTTTTTTTTAATCTTCGATAGTGTTATCAACAAACTGTCGTTTGCCTTTAAAAAAAATGCATAAGAGAAGAAGCTCTCGGCTTATGCGGAAACACAATTAATTGTGTTTTTTTTTCTGTTAGTGGAAATTTTCCGATTTTTCGGATAATCATTGGAAATAGTCATACTTCGTTGCAGACGACGGCAATAACCTTAAGGCTTTTACCTGAGGCAAAGATGCTAGCATCATGACAGAAAACTGACTTTTCACTGCTTACGGCTAGATTTGAAAGATCAGAGATAAATATATTATATAAGATTGGAGCGACGCTTGGCCCTTGAGACACCTGCTTTAACGGGTAGTATATTAGATTTACAATTCTGATAATATACCTGTAAGGTCTGATTGGTAACATAATTTTTAATTATCATGATTATGTAAATTGGAAAATAAAATCCCACATTTTGGCAATTAATCCTTTATGTCAAACACTATCGAAACTTTAATAGAATAGAAGAACTAATAGAAGAGAGTAAACTAATTGGTCGATAACTAGATGCATCTGCTAAATTTTTATCTGGCTGCGGGATAGGAAATACTTTCACATTTGTTCTTCCATTCCCAAGTATGCTAATTGAAAACATTTGTTGAATAATTTGACCAAATATCTCAAGGTTTTCAACAAGAGTGTTAGAAATGGATGAATTTGATCTCACCTTAGCTTGTTTCAACAAATTCGTCTAGAGACAATTCTTGATTTGAAACATTTTTATAATTTTCTAAGACTTCATTTTCAATAGGACTCACAATGTTGAGTTTAAAATTATGGACGCTCTCAAACTGCTGAGCAAGTTTTCATGCTTTTCTCGTTTGTTAGTTGGAATTGCTTTATGCATTATTCCACGATCGGTGTTTGGCGTCAAAAGCGCCAATTACGAAGAATTTCAACTGATTTCTTGAAAGTTTTTGTAAGTCTCGTTTAAAGAAATTAGTTTGCTCGCCAGTGCATTGAAAAAGCGAATGCACTGCAGTAGTATAAACTATACCAAGATCGGTTTAAACTTCAATAGGTAAATTTTCGATCACCTTGGTGTTAAAAGAGAGTAAAACGCAATATTTGATTCTGCGATTAACCGATTAATCGCTATTGCGATTTCTCCACCGAATCCAACAATTTTATCAAATCGATGAATGACAAAATTAGGGTTACTGTTTAACTTAATATTTGGTTGTAAAAAACCAAATATTAAATTAAATTTTTAACCCTCAAGAAGTTGAAAAATTCGTCTTCGCACGTTTTAATGCACGAGCATATAAAAAATAAATGATTATTTAAAGTTATTTTTAAACTTTAAAGGCATGACAAATTGGTTAGAAAATACCCAGCCAGTTTGAAAAGCTTCAAATATGAAGGTAGAATATAACATCGCAGTCATCAATTGAAACATTTATTGTTGCAAAAAAAATCGATTTTTGCTTCCGTAATGCAACCTAGATCCATTGGAGTGAAGTAAGCGTTGTATGGAGATGAAGTTGGAGGCATGGTCGTCATCGTTCTTTTAGCCACGTTTCCTGCTACTGAAGCATAAGATGACGTACCATTGCACAGTGGGCCAGAATGCAAATTCAGCAGGAATTATGAGATTTTACTAAAACTAAACCACTTTCGCAATTTTTGAGCTTATCATTTTTGTGGAAACAATAGAGTGGTTCTTATTTCATCAAGATAAAAAATTTGACATTTTAATCACTCAAGATAGAGTCACACGACCTGCAGTGAAGCTGTAGAATGAAAGTTTTAGAAAAGTTTGCTGACGACATATTTTTCATTTTACAACAAATTTACAATCAACGTTTGGGGTGTTTTAGGTGTTTTTAGAAAAAACTGTTTTATTCAAATAACTCTTGCGGTACACTGTAAACTCCATTTACAAACCAAACCGTTCGTAAATTGAATTAGTTCGTAAAAAAGTGTTCGCTATTTGGGATTTACTTCGAGAAAAGAGTTTGCTTCACATTCTTATTAAAATTCGTTGGTTGAGCAAGTTTCTCGATAACCCTAACAATATGGATATTTTTGGAACGGACTTGACAAATAGATGATTAAAATGAACAAATGGAATCGTTTTGAAATCCAAGATGCGACTTCCGGTTGAGCAATACTCACGATAACCCTAACAACATAAGTATTTTTGGAATGGGCTTGACAAGTA
Organism: Topomyia yanbarensis; assembly: GCF_030247195.1. Classification (NCBI taxonomy): domain Eukaryota; kingdom Metazoa; phylum Arthropoda; class Insecta; order Diptera; family Culicidae; genus Topomyia; species Topomyia yanbarensis. Next base: position 368,718,542 of record NC_080671.1, on the reverse strand, counting down.
GATAATGAAAATAGACAATTGGAACCTTATTGAAATCCAAGATGGCGACTTTCGGTTGAGCAATATTCACGATAACCCCGAGAAACCGGAAATCGTCATCTTGGGTTTCAATATAGCTTCAGATATCGATTTTTGTCATGAGATCGTCAACACCTTTCCAAAAATATCCATACTGCTGATGTTATAGAGAACTTATCGAAACCGAAAGTTGCCATCTTGGTTTACAAAATTGCTCTAGATTTAGATTCCCGTCATTCACTCGTCAATCGTTGCCCATATTTTTGAGGTTAAGGGAATTTATCTAAACCGGAAGTCGCTATCTTGAATTACAAAATGGCTCAAGATATCGATTTCCGTCATGCACTCGTCAACTCCATTCAAAAAATATCCACATTGTTGAGGTTATAGAGAATTTATCGAAACCGTCGCCATGTTGGATTACAAAATGGCTCAAGACATCAATTTCCGTCATTAACTCGTTAACTTTATTCCGAAAATACCCAACTTTTATTAATATCAGTTAACTAGGAATGTGTAAAATTGTATACAACTTCCAACTCAAACTTTTTTTACGAACTTGTATCGTAAAAAAGAGTTTGTTATTTCGAATTTAGTTCGTAAAAAAAGTTACGTAAATCAATTATTACTTAAAAATGAGTTCGTAAATGGAGGTTTCACTGTAGCCATTTACAACTGAAATCATATTCAGACAAGTTTAAGATTGTTTTAAAACGAATAATTTGTTTCATGGCACCACATATTTAACTATTATCGTTGAAATGTTATGAGAGTGTCTTCTCCAAAAATTAAGTTCTTTGGTATACCAATATCATTCATTGGGACAAACAAAAGATAATTCTTTTTCAACTAAATATATGATTGGAGGTATAATTGAGCAAAAAATGGAGAGCACTACGTTTTTTTAAATTTCACAAAATTGATTCCAAAACTTTTAATATTATAAAGTCTTTTGAATAATAGAAGCTAAAGTTTTGATGTATTAGAAGGAAATGATTATCTTAAAAAAACTCCGAAACACATTTAAAGGATATGTTAGCAAAAAATATAAAGTATAAGAGTTATATTAAAATTTTATTTTACTTTAAATTGCTTTCACGGTGGAAAATATAAAATATATAGCTTGGTCTCCATGATAAAATGCTGCACTTTACAAGCTTTTTCTATTATTTTAGATAGTGGGTAGGGTAGTTTTAAATTTATTAAAATCAGAAAATTTACTTTTTAAGTGTTCGAAATAGTGTTTCGTTTGAATTTTCATTAAAATGACTTTATAAATACTTTGAGATATTTTGAAAGAGAACAGTTTGTCTTGATATAATGAAACTCTAAGTTTCGTTATAAAGTTGTACAGAGTTTTTACTAAAAATGAACTATTTCAGAGGAAATATTGCAAGATATTCAAAAATATCGTATTTGCTATATTTTGATGATCTATACTATAAAGAAATATCATATATATGATAGCAACGGTTTTTAATGCTAAGTGCTTTATTCGAAAATAATTCTATTTTAAAAAGTTATATTTTTATTAAAAATTCCTCAAGTAAAGAAAGTCTCAAATCGTTAAAAAGTTCAATTTTAAATGGTGCTAAAATCAGAACCACCCTACCTACTGTTTAGACGAACAGGAGAGTATTGCAAAGCACAACTTTCCTGAACAAATCGTAAGGCCAAATTATTTAGCTTTAGCAAAAAGTTAAAATTCCTGTTAAATTGACATTCTGGACCACACATTGGGGACCATTCATAAAATATGTAACGCAAAAATTTCCCAGTATTAGCTCCCCTCTCTCCATGTAACAAATTGTTATAAATTTCTTTATCCGTACCTCTCCTATTGCATAACAAATCCGTTAAAATTTATTTTTTCAGTAAAAACATGCAACGTCCCAGCCTACTCTCTCTCCCATATGTGACAACATGTAACTATTTGTTATACCCCCCTCCCCTAAAAGCGTTACGTAATTTATGAATGGTTCCTTGTAGGATGGTGTAAATGAAGATCCTTATATAGGCAAAGAAGTCGTATTTCTATTTTGAAGCGGATTAACACATTTAATCTTGTTTTCTCGAAGTGTGCATGTCGAAATAGGTAAATTTTTATTGGTTGCTTTGTGCGAGAATTTATAGCATTTTTTTCTCGAGTGTGTCGATCTAGAATATCGGTATCTAGCGGGGTAATTAAATAGATCAAATGTGTTGGGTTGCAGCTGCGGTTGTGTGTGATCTCGCTTTAGAGGCAGGGTACAATCACTATCCCCAATGCAATAATCATGTGTGCTTCCTAACACGACATCATATCCCAGGGATAGCATACGGGTTTGTGTATTGGGCCGGAGTCTCAAGAGTTGCAAGTTGTAAGTAGCGGTTTGCCCACTACTCAGGATCTGATTGTCCGGCGGACCCTTCTTATCAGGGCGACCTGGAATTTCGAACCTTCGTATGTAAACAAACAAAAAAGGGAAAAACAAATAAACTAAATTTTACCGTGTTTATTGTCCTCCAACTTTCTCTCCTCTGCACGCTGATACTCGATCTACTACTATTGGCGACGAGCGGTATATCCGACCGGCCGGGACCGGGACGGCCGAGTTCTCCCGTTTTCCGTTGGCTGCTCCAGCAGTGGTCCTTTGCTTTTAGCTAGGGATATGAGCTTGACTCCTTTGTTGGAACCTCCTTAGCGACGAATCGCCGGATCGTCTATTCGCCGTTAACGATCCCGGAAGTCACCACAGTGATCTTCCCAGGGGGAGCCTTGATCCGCCCTGCTTCGTTCTCTTTGGCGATTAAATGTGGAGGAGAGTTTGGCTCGATCAACGGATTCTCCACAGTCAGAACGGTCGGTGACTCGATTCCTTGCGGTTTAGCCGGGGTAGCGAAAACACTCCTTGACCTTACCCCTTAATAGCGGATCGACACCGCTTATACGTGTGCCCGAACCACGGGCCGGCACTCTTCGACGGATTCAACTGGCCGTCACACGCGCGCACTTTACTTCACTGGCAATAGTGGCGGAAAACTGTTCCGAAAAGGACTTGTTAATTCTGGCGTCTGATAACCATGGTTCGTCACTAACTAAACCCTATGCTAATTATACACAAATGTGAAACAAAAATTATTTCACCTATCTGCACAAACAAAACCGTTCACAAACGCGAAAATGAACGAAAATTTACAACTAAATGTGAACGGTATCGAACAGCGGTGGGCATAATATGTAAACAAATACACTCTACGGAGAGTGTACGCCATAATAGGTATAGTTCCACCCAGGGCTAAATTGTTACCCTGACGGTTTACAAAGTTCGAATCTTGACTCTGGGGGGATTTTTATCACATAATTGCTTTCGCTTAGCTCACAATTTTGATGTTTTCCCCATTGGAAAGTCTTGGCACTTACGTCAAAAACCAAAAAAAATGAATTGTTTGTAAAATTATGTTTCAAATGTCAAAATAAAATAGTAGGCATGATGCTACACACATCCATTGTTAATACGAGATGTGTGCAGGTATTTTTAAAGCACGATGAAAAAATACTTTACTCACGCGGCCTCAAATTGAGCTGTTTTTAGAGAATAAATTGCAAAGAATAGTCGAATATATTCAGATTTTTTTATTTTGAGGTCTCATGTTTTGATTTTTAAATTTTAATTTTGAAGAGCGGAAAAATTTCTTTACATATTTCTAGAGCTTTTATTCAAAACGCCATATCTAACAATGGGAGACTTTATTCACTTTCTCTTTCGATTTTTACGGCGTCAAATGTTTACCATTCTTATATTTGAACCAAGACACCTGTGATCATTAGTTATTCCTCGGTTCGTCCATACCACAAAATTTAAATTCATGTAGACATCTGAAAACTTAACGAGATCTATGGTTGTACTATTTTTAACTTTTTTAATGAAAAATACATTTTTTGTTTAAGCTTTTTATGCGTGCATACTTGTTGAAGTCTTTGTTTCATGGTTGCTATACCAGAATAACAGACATTTGAATTAGCTGATTATGAGGTGAAGTTAGTTGACAAAGATATTGACCCTTTCATTTTCGCACTCGACGAAGTGTTTCAAGTCATTATGGGACATGAGGGCCTCTACGTCGATCGTACAACTGAATACTAGATTCTGCAGTGTTTGAAGTCGATCACAGCAATTTAGGTAAAACTCAAGATGAACTCTGAACAATCGTTATATGCATAATAATTCGGTAGCAGGATGCAGACTCACACAGTTATATATGCTAGTTTGTTTGGAGAAAAAATCATTGAATTGTAATAATTTGCTTCACCTTTGATCGGTTGGAAATATTAAAAAAAAACCGGATGTATCATTTGGTACCATGAGTGTGGTTGACTTAATCAAAATAAACGAAATTCCCATAGTTACGTTCTACCTAATTCCCATGGACCTACGACGGCAGGACTTTGAAATACTTAAAACATGATTTTTTATCAAATTAATCAACTCCAAATCCAAACTATCAACTTGCGCTCGAAGAGTAAGTAAGTAAAACTCGAAACTGTTGCAAATGACTAAATCAAAAGTAAATGTAGATTACTCACAAACTGTAGATAAGTAAAACAATTTCGAATGAGAGGCTGACTAACGAATTAATTATGTCAACTCAAACAAAAATGAAGAATGATAAAATGCAGATTAGCCTCACCGGATCCAGCGTAGCGACGCAGCTATATCTCTCTGGGGAACAAATGATTTGAATAATTTAACAGCATTATCATTTTGTATCAAGCAAAAAACTTTTTTTCGGAAGAAAGAAAGGATAAAAACTTTATCAACCCACAAGCAAATCACGACAAAATGCTGCCCGGAAAATAGAAGAAGAAAGCGACATGGAAGGATCGTTAGAATTTATAATTGCTCGAATCATCGTCATTGCACTGCAACCATGTAACTTTCCGGTAAACTGGTTGGAACAAAGTTTGTCGCGAGAATCGTGGCATGCTCGATTAGATATTCATGGATCTGTTATTACATGTTAAGTTTCTCGTGTACTCCCAACTTTTTAATTTTTAATATAACTCGCATACTGCAGTGTGTTTGATTGCGGATTCAGTTAGGTACAGTGATAACCATATTCTCTAATTCTTTGATTTTATTGTATTGCTCTAGACGATAAATGTATGCGGAAAAGGGAATTTTCAGTTATTTTGGAAAACCGTGTTTCGTCAAATAATTCCGCCATAGTTGCTCCAAACTATAGCTGATGTAGCAATTTATAAGCAACACACAATGTCCAATAAATTCAATGAAAGCATGCGACCAACACATTAAATTCCTCACGCGTACAAACTAAGCTACCAAATAAAACGTTTTGTATAACACAAATTAAATGTATAGAAAATGTCCGCTTTGTAGCAAGTGACCAACACGTCAGAACCCCCTGCTGGACGGGTAATGCAAAAAAAAAAACAAAACATTGGTGAAGGTTTCAAATTTCATACAAATATAAAACTAAAAAGCAGAAATCACTTAGTACGTTTCGTACTAACAAAGAAACGGAGATAAGTATTAACATTTGGCGTCTCCGAATGTTTGCTAGATAAAGCGAATCTTATGAGTAAGACACATTAGAAAAGTTAAATACCACTTTTATAGTGCTGAAAGAAAATGTATTCCATATTAACTGTTAGCCAAAGCACTTTATGTATCGAAATAGGCATTGAAATAATAAAAGAAAGCAAACAGTCGAAAAGGCTTAACAACAGTGATTATAAAAAATCCGAACATAATTAAGTGCTTTAAGTGCCTGGAATTAAAACGACATAATTGCAACTTAGCAAAAACCTGCGTTAATTTCTTTTGCTTGTATATCTGTCATTATATTTTATACATTATATTATGAATTATGAGCTGCATCAATAAAATGGAATTGTTATCGCCTTCGTAACCACGTAAGCACATTTCAAATAAATGAATTTGTATGTCAAATAATAAGTTAAGCTATTGATTATTCGTGGTGTCAATTAAAAGTCCAATAAAGTGCAGCATTCTCCCCTTAAGAGCACTCTAACAAGTTACTGTGTGCTGCGTAACAGTAGAGTTGATAGTTTTACTTCTGATTCCATACACTGTTTCAAAAAAAAATTCGCATTTGCTTCAATTTCCGATTTGTTCTTTCGTACCACACTGATATTTCTCGCGGTTAAGTAACTTTAAGTACCATAAAGTACATTAAATCTCGCCAATATTTAGAAAGAGCGTGACGAGTAATTTAAATATTCACTAGCGTAAACCCGCTGTCTTAAGTATTAACTTCCTTATTGATGGTGCTGGTTGTTGAGGTTAGGGTGCTGGATGCTGTGCGTTTGTTGTTGCCATTATGGTCTGAACAGCTACCACAAATTTGGGAACAGTCTGTGATTCAGGTGATTGTATTGAAGACTATGTTTCAGACTAGGATCTAGAGGACCTAAGCAACCAAAAGTTCGTATAAGGGAGCTGCATAAGCTTCTCGTTTTAAATAATTTTTCAGTATGTTTTATGTTCTAATTGCGGCTTAAGCAGCTTTCAAGTTCCATTAAAGCTTAAGCAGCTTGAAAGTTCGCTAAGAACTTTATGTGAACTTCAAAGTGCGCTTTTTAAGTTTTATCCGAACTTCTGGTTGCTTGGTGAGGATCATTGGGTCCAGATCCTTCTGAAATTTTCAACTTGTTTAGAAAATTTAAGTTAGTATCAATATTAATTCAGTCTTTGTATCGTTTAGCACCATCTGTCAGAAGGGCTTATCTGTGTTTTCGCCATCTTTCTATATTTGTACACTGTGTGACCTTTAAGACAAAAGAATCTTTTCTCCTAGAGGAGAACCCAACCTGTGCCGCAACACTGGTTCCAATTCTAGGTATCAAAACTGGTTCTTGCTGTTAAGCTCTCAGCGACTCGGAGTTAATCTAACTCCACCCCGTATGAACTCGAACGTTTTCCTTGTGTGGAATAAGCTGCGCTTTTGAGCATCATGTTATGAATATTTAGAATTGTAGATTTTTCATTCCAGAGACCCACTCAGCGGAGGTTATCTGCAATTTGGCATATATACCCAGTCAAAAAAACGGGGACGAATATTGTCAGGCAAATTGAATATTTTGACATTTTAGTTTATTCGCTTGTACTAACTGCCCCTAGGAACAACTGCCACCTTTTGGATGCAATTAAAAGGCAATTTAAATACTTAGACAAATTTTCTGGCCGCTGAAATAGACTAATTAATTTTGTTTCGCGTTTTTCCAACATTGCGGTTCATGTGTGGCTTAAGCGTAAACTTGATTTTTGAACAATTCGCGTTTTCTCGCTTGTTGTTTAATTGTCTAGTGCACCTTATTAGGCCAACGAAAAAAGGAATTTGTGTGTAAATATAGTAGACCAAGATCACTGACCTAAAGTCTTAACGAACGACAGATTATGGTAAGCTATGATATGCAATACCAATTTAAATTTTTTCTAAAGCTTGGCGGTTATTAGGGGAGACTGAGGAGACTTGATACCCTTTTTTATTTTTCAATCCTACTCCGTGGAATGATACAAAAACTATGTATTTTTTGTAGTTTTATATTGTTTCTAGGGTTGACTGATAATCATAAAAAAATACATGGAAATATTATACTGGACATGAGCTATGAGCATTTTTGGAAAACAACAAAAAACTGGAAAATTCTTTGATTAGTGGAGCCTCGATCCCTAATTTGGGAACACTTGATTATTTTTTGAAAACGTGTTTAAAAGAGCATGTAGGGTAATAAGCCTATTTTTACCCTTTGTCTATTATCATCCTACCCATCTGAAGCTTTTGGTTAGAGCAGCGTCTGCCATCTTTGCTCAACGCATTGGCTCAAATGGTGTTGCGATGATAGGGGTACTCGATTTGAGTTTTAGCTGCGCTCAAACAGAAGATTTTCACCATTCTCAACACAATTTTGTTATTATATTGGCCCTTAATAAGTGCCGAATGACCTCAAGGCTAAAACCTCTATAATCGAAATAAAAAATGGCGCCTAATAACAAAGCAAAGAGGCTGAAATAATAAAATTAACAATGAAATAATGTGATACCCTCGCTAATAGAACAAAAATAGCTACCTAACCCCATTCAATGTTATAAATGTATTGTGGTATTGATTAAATTGTTGCGATTACATATTACTATTTTTGTTACTACATATTACGCATCTCTCACAAGATTTTTTTTCGAATTCTCCAAATCTCTGTGCAATTATTTGAAAGCTGTCGTTCTTATGGTTGAGGAACGTCAAATGTGGGATGCATGGTTGCTACGTATACTGTAGTAAACAATTACAGTTAAGTTTCTGTACGTTGAAGCGTTCATTTTTGACAGTTTTTTTGTTATTTTATGGCAACAATGACTTCAACTGTTCTGGTGTGAATTTGGTTATTTTCAGTGGTGTGTATGAAGCATGGCGAAGGGGATCAAATCTCCACGAATTTGAAGGGATCAAGTGAACCCATAGCATTTATTTCAGCAAAGTTTAGTACAAGTATAGTTGAACAAAAAATCAGCTCAATCGTAACGTATTCATATAATTGACATTCTCCTGTAATTCTGTATGCAAAAGTATAGTATGTAGTGGGTGACTTTATCAATTGTATAAAAGTTTGAAAATTTTGAAAATAAATCTTCTTCAGTTCTTCTGAGATTTTTTTCTTTGAATCGCTAAAAATTCGGTAACACATATCCAATTTATTTTTTTGTGTTAAAGAAACTTATGTTTAGATAAAGCTGCGCAACTTTCTAGTATATTCGATTAATGTACTCTGATCCGCCTTTGAGTTACAATGATGGGATCAAGTCTCCCCGGGGATCAAGTCTCCTCAGTCTCCCCTACCTAGTATGCTGATAAGTTTATTTGGGTACATAGTGAGTCCGAAAATAAGTATAGGTAGGCAATTAAGGGCGATTAAATGGCGCGTTCCGTGAACGAGCGGCAAAAAAATGACGGCGGCAAATCGCCCAAATGTTGCATTTGATATAGCCCCCTAATTGCCAGCAATTTGCTGGAAAATTGAAGTTATCACAATCTGTCGTTCATTAAGACTTTAGGTCAGAGATCTTGTTCTACTATACTTACACATCATTCCACAATTTCCCACATTCGTTGGCTAAATGAAGTGCACTAGACAAAGTACAAGTGAGAACACGCCAATTGTCAAAGAAACAATTTAAAGCTTAAGCCAAACATGAACCGCCATGTTAGAAAAACGCGAAAAACAACCAAGTCCATTTCAGCCGCCAGAAAATTTGTCAAAGTATTAAGAATTGCCTTTAAATCACATTCGCAAATTGCATTCGTTCCTAGGGGCAATCAGCACAGGCGAGTTGAGTCAAACGCCAAACTGTTTAATCACCTGACCACACTAAGAAAAATTATATGGTAACATGTACCATATGAGGAGGTAAATTCGACTTTTCGAGTGTAGTGGTTTTTAACCGACTATAGCATCAGGTCACATCAACTATACCCATGTTCAAGTTTACTATACAAGAGCTCTTGACCACAATAGTACTATTGAGCATTGTATTGTAAGCATGACCATTATAAGTGGGATGCTCACCGTAACAATGTTCATAGTTATCTTGACTTGGAAGTGTTTGTTATAACTAAACCAGTAGAATGGAATTATTTACCAGTTTTACCATGCTTTATGCATAATAGTCAAATTGAACACTCTGTTGTATGAATGACCATTAAAAGTGGGATGCTTGGTATAACAATAAGCATAGTCATCCTGAGCAGGGCCTGCTTTCAATAACTAAAACCTTGGGGTTTTGACATTTTCCTTCTAGTTATTTTAAAAAGGGATATCATTGTTTTGGAAATGACGCGAGCCAATATGGATGGTGAGGATGGACAAAAGAAAGTTTGAGCCAATCTAGCTTTTGGAAAGTATCCCTTAGTTTATTGATGCTACACATTTTTTATAAAAATATTAATCGGCTCAGCAACCATATCTCAGCCTCCTTTTTTCTGCTCTTACGCTTAACTGAAAAGAACCAAAAAATATTTATGATTTTAAAACATCGTTTTTGAATTAAATTGAAGTATGTACTCACATAGTGCAATAAAGCAAAGCAAATACTTAGTAATACAGTCCGTTGCGAAACATGACCTTCTATTTCGTAGGACTTGAAACCGATTCTTAGTGTACAGACCATTTGTGAGGTTCATATTTGGCTACTAAATACCTTCCCTGACTGGGACTCTACCATACAACGGGTAATGATGCTATCACCTTACCGTAATATTACAGAGATAATATTAGTGCGATAGTTAAAAAAATAAAATTACAGAGTACGCCAAAAAACACGCACGTATGTTATTTATACATTTTTCACTGTAATGGCCGCATCCTGCAGAAAGACTTAATGGGATCGCAAACATTGACAAGTTTTATGGTTGTTAGTAATACAAAGCATTGTCAGCTGAAAATCACTATACGCAAAAGCTGCTTTCGACAAGGGTAAAGTCCACATCAACGGTCTATATAGTTATTTTAACCTTTACATTCCTATAACAACTATACATTTAGTGTTCACGACTTATTAATATATTGTGCAGAGGACAATCAAACGAAAAGTAGTTATAACAATGGCACTGTTTACATTCAAGATGTTTACCATGTTCATATTTTTATTTTTACTTGAATTTTAATAGTGATTCACACTATTCATTTGTCACTTTATAGATGATAAATATTGTTGGAGTGAGCATGTTCAAATTGTCGTAAATAACAACAGCATAGTTAAGCGGTAATCGATTTTTGTAGTATTTTTTGGGATACAGATGTTTAGTATTACTGATCTCATGGTCATTACTGCTATTTCGGGGAATAGTTAAAACAACCACGAAAGTCTGGTCACAGATACTACAGGTTTTTTCTCAGTGCATGTTCGTCCGCATTTTTTTTGACCGGGTATCGCCTGACCATGTTCGTCCGCATTGTTTTGACTGGGTTGCTGCTACTCCGGTATCGATCTGGACTACCCAAGTAACCATAAGCACAAAGCCATTGCACTATAATGGCTATATATTTGAACTAATGTTGCATTGAAACTCCATTACAGCATTAAACCGAAAGGAAACATAAGAAATGGTTTCAAAATCATGGCGGACAATGACAGCATCCTAAAACTTTTTAATAACATTAGTATTGCCAATATAAGGCTTTCAAAATCAACATTTGTGCGCTGGTGCTATATAATAGCATTAGTACTGCAGAAACGAGCTGTCAATCTCTGCACAGTAATAGCACTATATTTCGCCTTTTCTGGCATAATATCAGCATTATATCAGTATTTAGGGCTTCACGGCTCTTTAAGATAACTGTATATATGGATCTAAAGCAGATATTAAGCTACGTTATAATGCTTATTGGTTACTTGGGTGGGGGGGAAGCAATGTCGTATATACACAAGATGGAGAGAAAGGTGGGAACATTTGACACTTTTGAGTGTATTAGTATTATACTTGCAAAATTAAGCATGGCGGCTGGGGCCCTTGAAGTAAACATCAATATCCGAACGAGCATCCTGATTCTTAAGCGCACGATGAAAAGTGAGAAAAAGCCAAGCTTCACTTCGGATCTATCGATTAGAACACTTATGGACACTTTTTACCTCGAAAAAAACCGATTAAATTAACTATGACCGATCCGAAACAAAACTTATGGCAGCAGAAGGGCCCACTACGGCAACCGTTTGTGCTTTTCTTCTTCATATCCTCTTGTTTTTTCAGCTTCATCAAAGAAAAATGACAACCGCACTCACACACACAAAAAAATGTGCACACCTGTATCCGCCTTGGTATATACAGGTATGGCGAAGAGGGCACTTTGGTATTCGTAAGATGAATCTTAGATGAGTGGTGTGAGTGATCACAGAATAAATCGACTTGCTTTCGTCATACCGTTCGCTCCGCTCCATTGAATCGTGTGAACGCTATGACGTCGACCCGATGTGCTTCTGGATTGTTTACATATTTTTGGTTGCCAATACTAGCAAACCGTGTGTTCTGCCACACCTATATATATATACCTCATTGTAGCTGAAGTGCACAGTCTTAGCAATCCGTGAAAAAAATACTTTCAGTGAGGGACTTCCTCCATGTTCAGTCTATTTCGCTGATCTGTATGGTGTTCTGCTATAGTTTGAAATATTTAAAGCATCGAAAGTGCGGAAATGTTAAACTTTTCTAGCTCTGATCAGGGATGCCATTATGCCAGATTTATCTGGCACAGCCAGAGTTTTTGGCAGCTTCCAGACAAAAAGACAAACCTCGCGTTCTACCAGATTTTTAAGTTTTAGAAGCTGCTACACACACATTTTGAAAATTTGAATAATAATGTCCCAAATTTTACAAAAATCCATTGATACAGGTTCTATGAAAACTAAAATGTATACCAAATTTCGATGACTTTGAGGTCGCTGTCAAGTGCCAGATTTTTCCAGACATTTTTAGTTGAACTGCCAGATTTTCTTTAAGAAATAGTGGCAACCCTGGTTCTGACTTGTCTGATCTTTGGTTACAAAGTGATCTGAAAGGGAGGAACAAAAAAGTGTTTGAGCATGTTCGGAAAAAAAATTGGTCGAGAGAGTCTTACTTCAAAGCATAAACAAGCGATAGTCCACTTGTGCTCAAACTTCCAAGAATAATGGCGTAGTTGCAAGCGGAACCGTGCTCTGTTTCAAAAGCGCAACGCTTTCCGGACAAGTATTTCCTGAATTGTATTTTCCTCGGGATGATAAATCGAAGAGGGGTTTCGATCACCTTTCTGATCGCAACAAGAGAAGACGAGTTTCTGGTCTACGATACGAAAAGTGTGCTTCTGAGCTTGCATTTGCTGCACAAATGAATGCTCGCAGTGAAGGCAATGAAGCTGCCGCCAAACCGCTCACGGAAGTTATTCAATCAACTCCAACGCGGTCAAAACGCATACAAAAACATGAAAGACGCAGAATACATCATCAGCTGATCCTTTTCAAAAATCAATGGAGTATTGCAAGATGACGTCATATGAGTTAAAATGCTCGGAAAAATGACAGTTCAGCGAACTTGTTTACATGGTGTTAGAATTCGAACCAAGTTTCTTATACTGGGTGGAACAAAAAAAATTCCAAGTCCATGTAAACAAGCTCTCGGTGCTGACAGAAAAGTGAGGTTATACATTTTTATGCAATGCTCTATATTAGTCACACTATGAGATGTAGCATGGTTGATGTTAAAGTTTGTAGTGCTTTGTCCGAATTATCATGTCAAAAATGCTTCGTGTGTGGTGCTTCACCCAAAGAGTTCAATAATATAAACGAAACACAAAAGAAAACTCCAAACAAAAAGATGTTTCTATTATGAATAAGAATGGCAGTAGTGTAGCTTATTTATTCATTATTTTTATATAAATCAGATGTATGGAGAGTCTGCTTCATATAACATACAGATAAGATGTAATGTGTTGGCAGGCATGGAAACCCCATGAAAAATTAAGCGTGTCAGATCGAAAAAAACTACATACAGGAATCATTTAAAATACAGACTGGTCTTGTTATCGATGTTCCTAAACAAGGTTCTGGTTCATCAAATGATGGAAACACGGCCAAAAGATTTTTCGAGTACGATGTAGTAACCGCTTCAATCACGAAAATAAACGAAGAACTGATTGAGAGATTTTCAAATATTTTGGCAGTAATATCTTCAGGATTCGAGATAAATGCAGCTCAGCTATATATGAAACTGTACGGCTGGTATAAAATGCCATCTAGCGTACACCGTATTTTAATTCATAGAGCAGACATCAGGGTCGGCGGAACACCTTTTTGCCGAATGGATAGTAAGATTCGAAGTGATTTCTCCTGGTACTGACGAAAGTTCAGTTTCCAGATCTGGACCAGTTTCCGGATCCCGACCAGTTCCCGAATCTGGACCAGTACCCGGAAATGGACCAGTCCCTAGATCTAATCCATCCCCTTACCAGCCACAGATTTGCTGTTTAGATCTAGCCAAGTGTATGGATCCGGACCCTCGGCTCGGATACGTGGATCCAAACTGGCTTTCCGTACACGACTGGAAGGACTGTTAATGTTTTGTGTAGTCGCTACCTTGCTGTTGACGTCCGTGATAGAAATCAAATTTCAATTTAACTCCGACCGAAATACAACACCACTATTCCGTGTCGGTTTTTATTCTGACTGTACTTTGAAGCTAGCCGAGTGTGAGCCGATCTTCAAATACGGAATGTGTCGTGTAGAGAAAATTGAAAGTGGTCTTTATCCACATTGTGTTCGTTTTGCTTAATGTGCAATACAATGACAAGCGAAGTGCTACACATGACGCGTTAATATTTATTGTATAAGAATTGCTGAAACATGAGTTCGACGCAGAGAAGATTTGAATGTGTTGGTATTGCAGTTTGGGGAATTTTTTGTTGGGACCGTTTTAGTATTAAACGTCTTGCTATTAGAACATTTTTCTTATTATCGTGAAGGTATTACGGCCGAGTTTTGAGTGTACCAGATACTACAAATGTTCCACAGCTAAGTACCAATTATTCCATTCTTTTGAATTTCATTGTATTAAGTTTCCGTTCCCTGCTATAAAACCTTCCGTTCACAGGTATACTGAAGCCCGTATCAGAGGCGTAGTTAGGGGGATACGGTGAGGGGCACCCCAAATCACTCACCACCCTTCCTTAAACCGCCCTTTCCTCATCGTTTATCCCCCTACTCGAATAAAATTTTCTGGTTCCTCCGGAATAAATTTTCCTAGTGGGTCTGAAAAACCAGGGAAAAATTTGGTTTGAAATGATTTTGAGTTGAGAAACTAATTTAAAATTTCTTAACAAGTTGAAAATTTCTGGCGGGGTCCAACCCCCGAGTCCTCCTTCTGGATCATCGTTGGTTTCAAGTGTTTCAGCGTCGACACATAGCAATTCAAGTTCGTAGCTGTCGATTCATTGTACGTATGTGTAAATCGCACTGAATATGTAATAGACAGTTCCACCATTAAATTAAACATAACTTGCCATGGGAATCGTAGTTTGGATAAATGAGAAAGGCACAATTGCACCACTAGGTGGGTTAAAACGGGTTTTAATGAACGTGTCCAATGGAAAACAGACAGAGAAAGAATGACCGGAACGGTGAGAATGAAGAAACGGTGAAAATTCACCTTTTTTATTGGAAACACTGAGAAAAGATATGTCCTCAAGCAGGAATCGAACCTGCGATCTCTCAGTCTCTAGTTGAGTGCGTTAACCACTCCGCCATCGAGGAACTGTGATGATACTGTCATCACATATTCCCAACAGTATCGTGATCACCGCCGCAGCCTCCAATTCCTTCCAATTTACCTATCGACCACCAGTGTCTTCTATAAGGAGTGATAATAAATATCTCAAGCCTTTAGCGCAGTCCACTGGACCTAAAAATAGATAACGAGAGAGATTTGACCCGATCGATGAGAGGGAGTGAATGCAAATTCATTTATATGACTTGTTTTAATAAATTGT
This sequence comes from Topomyia yanbarensis, assembly GCF_030247195.1. Taxonomy (NCBI): domain Eukaryota; kingdom Metazoa; phylum Arthropoda; class Insecta; order Diptera; family Culicidae; genus Topomyia; species Topomyia yanbarensis. The sequence goes on along the minus strand of NC_080671.1, from coordinate 368,702,992 downwards.
TTTTTCCGATTCACAAAATTACGTTTTACGAGAAGCCAAATTCTTACAAAAATGGCTCTCTATTATTGTTGAAGCTCAGTTGTAGTTACTAAAATGAAATGTAACTCTATTGTAATGGAAGTTAATCTTTCCCAAAACAACCAAAAAGCAAATGTACATTTTGAAACACAACAAAAATACTTAATTGTGATATCGTAACAGAACGGAGTGGTAAAAATTCACGGATGGATAGAGCACATATTATGCTAATATTATATACTTACAACAGTGCGAAACGATGATAGACGAAGAAAGATCCATTATCGGTTAACTCGTTTGTTCAGTAAGTCACTAAGAAATCTCACTGTAGTGTAATAGTCATTCATTAATTTCCTAAAAACTGTATCTCACCTTTATGTAACTAACACTGAATACGCGTGATAATTAGAAAATAAAGTAACACTTGTTTCCGTATTAAGTTTTTTTTATTATGATCCGAAAAAAAAACTATCTTTGAACCCTTCTCGGGGAAAATAATGATCAATTTAATTAATCGTAAAAAGGAATTTAGATTGGTTGAACTCCATAGGAGATCAAACACAAACCATAGTCGATGATAGTCAATAGATGAAGTACAGTTAAGCGTAATGTGTCTACACTGCTGATATCATGCCATACCCGCGCTCTAAAGATCGACATTTTTCAAGTTCGAACATGAAGCCGTCGGCAGTTCCACGTCCGGTACGAAGGTTCCGATAACGCGTACATTCTTCTGCCGTTCCTCCAGTTTGGACATTTCCAGCTTCAGCTTGCTGAGGATGGCATAGTTGGGTTGATTGATGGCAGCTTTGCTCTGCAGTACGGTGATCTCCTGCTCTTCCTGTTTCTTTTCCTTGTACGACTTGATCGAGTGGTTACCGTACAGGCGCAAAAGTGAGCCCCAGGTTTTGATGTGCGGGTGCAGGATCTGAAAGTACAGAAAATCGGGATCAGAAGGCGTTGACTCAAATGGTACAAACTTTTTTTTGGATCCTCTGGATTTTGAAATAAACAACAGGATCCAGGCGCAAAAACATGAATTTTATTATAGAAGTTAAAAGTTCAAAAAGAAAATATTAGTGATTATCGATACCATCACTAAAACTACGAGGTTGACAAGCAGAAAAAAGCATTGCAAAGCAAGTAATAATAGTTGTCATACGCAGGAGTGAGCCATTAGGCATAATGGACATGTAGAAAAACTGTCATTTGGTATTCTTTTGAGAAATGATGGGCAACTGGCATTTTGAAATTGAGGATCACATGACATAACGGACATTTAGCATGATTGGTATCTGGTATTATTTCAAAATTGTTCTTGTACTATTTGTACTATTTTATGATGCTGTGTTTGATTGCGTAAGCGTTTACATGCCGCTTGCGTGTAACTCCACGTGTATATTTTTTTGTATATCACTGTTGTCGTTCGCATATTTTGTATGTGAGCGCGGCCGAGATTCTAATATACAATTTTTTATTCATTAGTTTGGGGTGATCCAACGGAAGGTATGTACTAGGACTGTTAGCCGCGCGCCTTTATGGGCAACAAGGGCCGAGGGTGGTGGCTATTAGGTTTCATACATCCTTGACCTGATGGACGAAACTATGGTGACTTCAAAATAAGCAACGAAGATCCAAGGGCGACGTTCAAATGATAAGTTCTGCATTTGCGATGTACTTCCCACGGTTGCCAGACGAAAACCTGTAATTAGTGCGTGTGACTTTGTATGTAAAGTCTGATTGTGAGTCCTGTTGTGGTGTGTGCGTGAAAGGTGTGAGTTTTAGCGTTCAAGGTGTCCATATCTGTCTCTGCTGGCGTGGATGTTGCTAATTGCGTAATAGAGTGATCGCGACGGGCTCGAGCGTTTGAATGTTAACGTGTTTGTCGCTTACGCTAGCGTGTATGTAACTTTGCGTGTTTAAAGTCGATTTTATAACGGTGTGGCCATTCGCATATTCGCATGTATTCTTGAATGATCGCACGCGGACTGTGAATCTGACGCTTAATTTTTAGTGTATGGTAGGTACTACAGATGCTAGAAGAAAGTCTCCCATATAACTAGAGCTCCGGGTCATGTCGCAATGGAACGTGTTGTCATATTCTATGTAAAAAATACCTAACCCCTTTGTTCAACAGTCGTCTCGATCCTGTATGTGTGGGTTGATAATTGGTCTTTCAAGTCGCCATTCTTGGCCAGTATCATACAAATTGTAATGATACAACGGATGGACCATTTTACGCTTCTAGTTCATCGTCTGACTCTCACCGCTCTGCACCAAGCACTTCAAGCGCTGATGTATTCTTCGCTTTCAGTAATTTGCCTTTTGCTCCGATATCAAACTATCACTACCAAAATTTCCCCTTCCTGCTGGAAAGCAGCCTGTATATTTCCAGTCCATAAAAACGGAAACAAATCGAACATTGATAATTATCGAGGAATCTCGCGTTTGAGTGCCGTATCAAAACTAAATAGAGCTGATTGTTTTAGACCGTTTCACTACAAACACTACATTGCAGATGAGCAACACAGTTTTATGCCTGAACGATCGACAATAACCAACCCGCTCTTCACAACACATGTATTAGATGGATTCGCTAACCGATGCTATTTATTTGGATCTATCTGCGGCCTGCGACAAAAACAACCATGATATCGCAACAACGAAGCTGGACAAACTTGGTGTTCATGGATTCTATCTGCCTACTCTCGGCACCCCAGAAGGAAGCCATCTCGGTCCTGCAATATTCCTCCCCTACTTCAAGTACTTCAATAACCAATTACAATTACCCCGCCATTCTTTCGCAACACCAAAAAAATTCGCTAACGTAGGATAAACCGATGCCGAGTTTCTTCAGTGTGAACTAGAAAGCTTTAGCACGTGATCTAAACAGAATGGTTTTATACCCGAGTAAATGCTCAATCGTTACGTTCATGGGGAAACACCATCCGACTCAGTTTATCTACTATTTCTTCGACTCGAACATTCGGGACACTCTCCCTTCAAGTATCTCGGAGTTATCATGGATTCGACACTAACGTTCAAACCGCATACTTCATACATCGTGGAACTTTAGGGACGTATTCTGTTTAAAATCAATATTGCACGTTGGTTCGCCCAACACTAGAATATTATTCTAGTGTTTGGAATCCGTACTACCATAGCGGCATTGGTAGAATAGAGGCCGGCCAACGCCGGTTCATAAGCTTTGCACTCCGACATCTTCCTTGGCAAAACAAATTTGGGCTACGGAAACCGTTGTCAGTTAATACAGCTCGATACTCTAGGCATCCGGAGGAACTGCTCTCGAACCCTGTTCGAGCTCTACGCAATAACTCTCTTCTGCGAGTACCGTTCAGGCATACCAACTATGGTCGTCTGAGTGCTGTTACCGGACTTCAACGTATTTTTAACAGTGTGGCCACAGCTTTTGGCTTCAATCTGACGAGGAATTCGTTAAAAGCTAAAATATTGTCTATTCTGAAATGTTATTAGTTTAGGCAAGCACCGTTGGGGCCAACAGGTCTACGAGTCTGTGAGCTATAGAACTGGAACGTGCCAACCGATTCACAATTAAATAATTTTTACTGAAAGCCTGATCAATTGCGCACATTTTTTTCTAAGCCGACTTTTTCCGATCTTTTACCGTATTGTGTATAAACGGTTCTGCGCAAAAGTACATGAAAGGTCCGAATTACCCGAACCCTGTTCCAATTCGGACCACACATTTCTTATCGAATTTTTGCAATGGAAATGAATTCCTATGTTGGTTATTCCTATTTGATTTTCACTATATTTTGAATTGCGAAATGAAAAATTCTCTTTGATATATAAAACTTTGCAGTAAATATACGATAAAAAGTAAGAGCTGGGCCAAATTACCTAAAAATATGTTATGAGCTATAACGACGAAATCTCTCAACCGATTTCTGAAAACTTATGTTTTCCTGAAAGCTCGACTGACTGCGCATATTTTCCTCTCAAACGGTTTTTCGCGATCGCGTATCAGATCGTATATACGGGAAAAAGTCCGAATTGGACCAACCCATATTCTATTATTCACACACCGATTAAACAAACACGGTGGATAGTCTCACCCAAAACAAGATATTATCCTGCAGATCCAAAATCACAATAATGCACTTCATTTAATTTATATTTGTTGCCAATAAAAATCTTTTAATTAAGTCTGATGTTTTGTGTTTCAGATTTTCCTCGTCAGTACCTAACAGCTGACTGGGCCGCTAGGTAGACACTAAATCCAAAAAATGACACGCAACTTACGTGTACGTTCGAACGACTGGTTGGGACTGATGTCCCGGTGGTACAGAAGTTCTGTTTTATACTGATGGGGATAAAATTGAACCGAAACTTTTGTGGCTATCACGCCAATGTGCTTACACTCCCTAAAGGAGCTAAATTTGGGGCAAACGTTCGAACGTACACGTAAGTTGCGTGTCATTTTTTTGGATTTAGTGTCTACCTAGCGGCCCAGTCAGCTGTTAGGTACTGACGAGGAGAATCCGAAACACAAAACATCAGACTTAATTTTAAGTTGGATTGTGCACCAATTGCAAAAATTAGGGGGTTTACTCCAACTTTAGCTCCTTTAGTGAGTGTAAGCAATAAAAATCATGTTTTTCGACTTACACATTTTTCAAAAAACCTGTTTTAATCCACCTAGCGGTGCAATTGTGCCTTTCTCATTTCTCTAAACTATAGCACGGAGGCTTTTTATGTTCAACATAGTTGTGGAAATGTCCATTACATTCTTAGTACACTTTGCATTTATACACAATAGCTTGCCAGCCACGAACTTGATGAGCTACGTGTCAACGGTGAAACACTTGAAACAAAAAATATCGTACTTCATTAGCCTAATCAGTATTAGATCAATGTTATCTGCTTGCTAACTCATTTTGTCATGCGGGGGTGGGTATGTGAGGTGGGCGAAAGTTCCATGAACGAACGACTCCCCAGCTTAAATTGGTTTGCTTTGTGATATAGTGGTGGTTTAAAGATGATGGGGTTGAAAGGGAGGGGTATGAGGGCTGGATGGGATGGTGGTCTGAGGGCTGATTTAAGGAGATTTTTAAGAGAGAGGAGTGAACGGTAGAGGGGGGGGGTGTAACCCCTCTCCTTAAACTATCAACTATGCCCCTGTTAAAATCCAGAAACCTTTTGAGTCAAAAAAAATTATTAGAGCCGGGATTAGGTTAACGTTTTTCAGACTGATTGCATAACCTTTCTATATGAGAAAGGCAAAAATGTGCCAAAATCCAAAAAAGTGAACAGTCGTCAAAATTTTTTTCGAGTTTGCATCAAAGCTCGACGTTTCATGCATCTTGAACACATTTAGCATCAAAAATAAAAATTCTATTTTTTATTTTTCCTATAGATTAGATGAGAAATTTCTGTGTGGCCGCACTCTTAAACCCGTTATTCCGGAACCAGAATTCCGATCGATCCAAAATTCAATAGCAGCCGATGGGAAGATTGCACCTTTCATTTGAGACTAAGTTTGGGCAAATCGGTCCAGCCATCACTGAGAAAAATGAGTGACATTATTTGACACATACGCACACACATACACACACACACATACACACATACATACACACACACATACAGACTTTTTCCGATCTCGACGAACTGAGTCGAATGGGATATGACACTCGGCCCTCCGGGCCGGGATTAGGTTGACGTTTTTCAGAGTTATGCAATCACTCTCTATATGAGAAAGGCAAAAATGTGCCAAAATCCAAAAAAATGAATCGTCGTCAAATTTTTTTTCGAGTTTGCATCAAATCTCGACGTTTCATGCATCTTGAACACATTTAGCATCAAAAATAAAAATTCTATTATTGAAGCTAACTGAAATGGGATACGAAGTGATTGGATTTGCAGATGATATTGTTATCATCGTGAGAGGAAAATGTGACTATGTTATCTCAAATAGAATGCAATCTGCACTGAACTTCCCTTCGAAGTTGTGTAAATAGGTGGTCCTGAACGTAACTCCCTCCAAAACAATCATAATCCCATTTACATCCCATCAACACTTTTTCTCAACGGAACAGTAATTGAAGTGTCCGCTGAGGTAAAGTATCTGGGATAAATATAAAAAACTAAACTTGAATGCGCGCATTAAGCAGGTTATAAGCAAGGCAACTAATGCTCTTTGGATGTGCAGTAGAACTGTTGGTGGCCTAAAAAAATAGACATCAGCTCAAAAAAGGTAGGCAAACTTCAAAGGCTTGCTTGTGGAGCGATAACCGGTGTCATGCGAAGTACTACATCGAGAGCATTAGATGCAATGCTGCATCTCCTTCCTCTACATCAGGTGATACAACTTGAGGCGGAAAAAAGCGCATTGAAAATAAGTCGTCATAAATAATTATCGTTATTGTTATTTATCAGTGTGCAATCGGGCGTGGAGTTGCGGTGAACGAAAAAGCCGATGAGCTAGCAAGAAGAGAGTCTTCTACTAATTTTACCGGTCCAGAACCATTCTGCAGAGCCTCATCGAGTGCCCTCAAAATGGAGCTGAAAAAGTGGGAAATCATAGCTACAAAGAACAATTGTAGCGACAATTAAAGAAATTTATCTCACCCAACGAGAAAAAAGGCTGGAGTTGCTTAGACTAAACAAAAAAGAGCTATGCATCATGACAGGACTACTTATTGGATACTGTGCGAGTAAATATCTTTTGAAGAAAATTGGTAAGCTTACAAACGATACATGCCGCGTCTGCGGATCTGAAAGTAAATCATCAGTGCATCTGCTCTGCGAATGCAGTGCATTGATACGCAGACTAAGAATCGTCGGTAAAGGAACATTAGAGCCTTTTGATATTTGGACTGCAAATCCAAAACAGGTAATAAACTTCATACGAAGTGATGTGCCTAAATAGGAAGAGTGTGTATCTCAATAACGACAATCATTCATCAATAGTGATATGCCATAGTAGATAGTACACTTAGATTAAGCAAGGGGCATACCGCAATAGATCTAAATACTGGTCACAGTGGTTCGTCTCCAACAAAAAAGGGGGTCTATTGGTGAAGATACAACAGATAAACGAGAATTCTTATGTAAGAGTTATGCGGAGCGCTTCTCGCAGCCCAGTTGTTCGAAAAGGTACAGAATTCCATCGGAAATACAACGCCTGCTTACTTCTGAACTTATTCAACTTGCGTATTGCGTTAGTTTAACGCGGTCTGGAGCACGTTAATTGCCAACATGGTGATCCAGAGTTGTGTCAGGTTCCTAGAAAAACGTTTTTCGGCAGATTTAATATCCGGAGGTATTCCTCCACAGGACATTCTCAGTACCACGTACAGTTATTTGGTTGTGAGTAGTTAAACTACTGCTACACCTGGTTTTATTAGCACCATCGAGCTAAGGGAAGCAGAATAAACTCTTTTTCGTCGCATACAATTGGAAGGGTTTGCCAAGGAAGGCTCGAACGAGTGGTAAGCCAGTATCAGGTCAACCGGCTTTACTGTGGTACAATCCTGGTATAGCAAAGGATCGTCGTAGGCTTGATGGACGACGTTGGTTTTCGTGCAATGCTGGCGTTCACCTTTCCAAATGGAACTTGGAAAGTTGGTAATTATTCAGGACGATAATCAGCCTCCTTTTCGAATGAAGGTGGGAAGAATTGAAGTTGTTCATCCAGGAGAAGACAACGTCGTACGAGTGGTGGCCCTGAAAACAGCCACTGGTTTTCTGACACGACCAGTTAAGACTGTACATTTTACCCACCACAGAATGCTCCGAGAACAATGATTCTACTGAACACGAACCCCAGTAACCATACTTCCCAACATGCACCTTCCCCGCATCTGCTAAAGATCAAGCATCCCCGAAACTTCACAGAATTACCTGCAGAATCGCCTGAGATGCCTTCTGTTTTCCGTCTCGCTTGTTTTTACACACCACGGTGGCGGTGTGCTTCCCAACGGTCATTGTAAACTCATTTTTACGATGTTTACCCGCTTTGACGTCGTACTGAATCTGCACATCACCAAGGCCAAAGTTCCGCTGCAGACAAGTTTGCAAAATTGTATGCGGTGATGGTTCTGTAGTTTTGGCACAAAACTCCGCCACCCTTGGGTCCTCAATTTTGATTTCGTCAAACACCGACAGATTACGAGCTTCCGGTTGCTGGTCCGACGATCCATTTTGATCCTTTTTGTTATCTTTGCTGGTGATTTTATCCTTCATATCCGGAATCAAAATTTCCAGCGTCTCCCGAGCAGCTTCACTTTTTGCCTGCTTCTTGCTTGTTCCATAACCCGTACCGTACTTGAGATCGTTGATTGAAACCGTCGCGGAATAGGGAGTGGCAGCATTTTCCAGTTCTTTGAACTCGTAGCTTGGCTGCTTCCGAAGGGCATGTTGAACGTACTCGTGAAGAATGCAAACGTAACTTTTTCCATTAGGGTTCATTATCCATTCCTTTTTCGGCCGTGCGTGAACATTGCCCTTTTCACCCTCGTTGTGTAACACTGGGAATGTAATCAGTTTCGTTCCATCCGGCAATGTGGGTCTCTGCAGGTTCTTCATATGCTTTCGGTGCTTGGTAAGCTTTCGTCGGGCAGCCCACGATTTGAAGCGCATCACTCGAATCGTTTTAAATTTGAATAGTTTCTTACAGTACTCTTGAAATAAGTCGGCTGTTAGTGAGTGAGCTTTTAGGTTATCGTTGACAGTTTCGATTCGGGCAGTGACTTTTAGCGGTAGCATTTTGGCATTGGCTTGCGCTTCTGCCGTTGTAGTGGTGCTGGCAATCATTTTACTCAACTGAGGATTGTGCATTTGTTTTTCTTGTTGCTGAGAGGCTAAATCTTTGGCCGTGGACTTTGCAGCTTCATCCGCCGCAGCAGCTGCATTTGCCTCAATTTCTTTTCGCAACTCTTCTTCCTTCTCCAACGCTTTCCGATAATTCAGACAAGGTATAGCACTCAGGGGTACTTCGTGTTTCTGGAATGGAACCATCGTTTAGACCGATAATTGTGTGTATAGAACAGACTATCCTACCCTAACACTCCCTGGACCTAAAAAATATGGTCTCGATGCTGTACATACTCGGGAAGCGGTGTGTAGAAACAACGGCATTCCACTGATGTGAGTCGCTTGAACCCATCCCTCGGGTAGAACCTCAAAATGATTTCTTCCCTTTTCTTCCAAAACTTCTTTGAAACGCTCTTCATAAGCTTTTGCTTTGGGTCCACTTGCTTTCATCCCTTCCGGAAGGCCTTCATCAAGCATCGTTTCAATCTCTTCGCAATCGAAATCAGACCCTTCTTCACTATTGTCCTCACCGTCTTCATCGCCAAAATTGTCGTCTGAAATAAAAAATTGTTTGCAACCAGACCCATAGTTCAAAACACTAGTGAACCTACCACCATTATCTTCATCATCCGAATTGTCGCCTTGAACTTCGTCTAACACTTGAAACTGTTTGAGATTTTCTTTGAATCCGTCGTGAAGCTTCGTAATCCCATCAGACTGAATCTGAGAACCGTTTCCGACAGCACCATCATCTTCGTCATTGTCATCATAATCATCATCCTCAAAAAACTCATTCATTCTTCTCCGTTTGGCAATGGGACATTCACCAATAATTCGATTGGGTCTTCGCTCTTCTGATGAGGTACCACCGCTTCCCAACGTCGAATTTGGTGGCAATGGCGGCGAAGCGAATCCTATCCCATTTACCCCAGTATCCGACGAGATATCGTTTTCCATTTTTCACCTTTCTTGGACACAATGACACTGGACTAGCAATGCAGTAGAGCAAATCAAACTGGTGTGGTTTGCGATTTTCCACCCAACCGTCCAATGTCGATCACGCTCAATTATTTTGCAAATCTTGCGGCTTCCCCAATGTTGCCCTAGCTAAACGGGACAACAGGACAAGAATTGAGTGTGTTCACATCGGCTGGAGGTAGAAAACCGGAGTTCGCATTCGTGGGTCCGTTTGGGTATTGATTTTTTCCCTATTTGCTGATGGCGTCTACTAAAATTTATCGCTGACGAATATCACGTAGAAACCGAAGCCTAGCGTTTCTGCCGCATTATCGAAAGCAAGAAAGCGCAAGCTGTGAAGTTTCTCACAATGATTTTTGTTGTTCACGATTTCAAAGGCTTCTTTATCAACAAATAACTCAACAAAACGATAGAATAGTTCACTATACTGCAAAAATTCAAACCACAAGCAAAGAGAAAACGTGACTAAAACCGTGGATATGTCACTTGACAGGTGAATGACAGCATATGTAGGACAGTGGTGCCAGATTTCATTTTGACGATATTTGAAATGTATGCGCACTTTTCATACACCGATAAAATAAAGTATTGTCTATCCCGAGATAAACTAGCGTTTCGTCGATTTGTTGCTATATGTGGGACAAATGAGTGCGAACGAAACAAAAATAAACTTCAAACCGTTTTTTCACTTGCACTAATGCAAAGTGAATATGCGCGTAATTCGGCGCACGGCTTGGTGGCGCATGACTGAATCGCCACGATGTGGATTTTAGAAAAGATTCGCAATACCCATTATTGCTTACGGCCAATTTCTTCACTTGGGTGAAAACCGATTTTCGTTGAAAACCGGTTTTCGGCTAATTGGCCACCAGCAACCCGAAAACTGGTTTTCAGCGAAAACCGGTTTTCATCTAGTGAAGAAATTGGCCGTTAGAAAACTACCCATTTTCAATAAAAGTGGAATAATTAATGGGTAAAGAGCTTGTACTTAATAATGAGTACAGACCATGTACTGGAAGGTGAAGTATATTTTTCAATATTTAGAGCCATAGTACTCGGTTCCGACAGCATGAAGTAACAAGTTACTTTACGCTTGTCCGGACATGCCGTAGACTCAGGTGATTCGCATTTCTAATGCCAAAATACCCTGACTCCTACGGTAGCAGACAAAGGGTTAAGTCGCCGGTGAGCTCTAAGCTTGCATATATGATCCTTCCACGCTTTTCTAAACTTTCTCCCTTCAACACCTTGCTGTCCCTTGAGTACTATGGCTCTAAATATTGAAAATATACTTCACCTTCCAGTCCCTTGCTAATTAAATGCCGTAAAAACTGTTGACAAATTGACTCAATAGGTCATTAACAAAAATGGTTAACAAAAAAAATGGTAAAAATAGACCATGTACGTCAACCTGAGTACGTTTTATGCATTATTTTTCCCAGAACATTTACAACAAAATGCGTAAAAAATACCCATTCATGAAAATCGCCCTAGAATGAAAATATTGAAAATAAAATTATTTCTGAATTTAAAAGACATTACAAAATATCGATTTCACATTACATATTTCTAGACCTTTTATTCAAAATTACTTATCTACAATGAGTGACTCTCTTTATTTACTTTCTCTTCTGTTAATAATTCGGTCGCTTTAACCTTTATCCCTCAACTCTTTGTATAACATACTAGTCAAAACCACCGTCTTTGGATCTGTACTATAAAATACGTAAAAAATGCTATAGTGACGCCGTAAAAATCGAAAGAGAAAGTAAACAAGCTCAAGATTTCCCTCTCATGAAAGTATACGAATCTCGATAGAGAGATTCTGTTCTAAAGCCATAACTAAATAAAACCTGTCACTGGTCAGAATATTTTTGTTGGCTTCCAAAGCAGTCAAAATTGCAGAACTGGCGTAGATTTGCAACATCCTCGATGGTTTAAACTGCCGTTGTGTTCAGAGCATTGCCGAAATGTTCCGATTCCGGCACGATTTTCGGCTACGAGCCGATATTTGCACGTTCCGCTACGACCCACAATTTGCAGGTTAGTTCGCTTGAAATTATTCTTAAAGATTTTTTCACTCATTATCAGGATCAATATACCCATTAGTATTACCGAATCGAGAGGTTTTGAAAAAGGTAAAATGTACTCTTGGTTGGAAACAAAAAAGTACCCATTTTTGAGCTTGAATTACTTCCGAAAATGTGCAATTTAAACATAAAATTGGTAAAGTTTTTTTGCAGTGTGGATCTGGCCACCCTGTTTATATAGTCAATTGACGTTAATCGTGCCGATTTGATTCAAGTACAGCGGTACGGATCAGAGCTGCCAGATGATTTTGTAGAAAATCGGTATTCTCGTAATTAAAAATCTGTATTTGTCTGTATTCAACAGCCCGGGGACAACATGACAGCTCCCATATATTGACCCGGATAGAATTTTACAATAGCATTTACCCTACAAACAATCATAAAACAATAAATATTATAGTTATTACTGTTTCAACATTGTTCGATGCTAAGTTCTCACAGTAGATTTACAATAAAATTTCATGTAACAATAAATTTCACTGTTTAGCAAAAAACTGATACAGTGCATTCACATTAAATTTTACTGTTTTCGAGAAAACAATGTATGGAGAAAAATTGATTTTTTTAATGTTAAGATACATAACCACCCCCCTTTTTCACTGTAAAAGTCTATTTTACATTGAAATTCACTGTAAAAGCGTAAAAGTTTATTGATTTTGTATTGTAGCATAACACTAAAACTTACTGTAAATTTTTGTAAAATTACTGTACTGTCACAGTGAAAATCATGGTTTTGTTACTGTACATTTCTATTCGGGGAACTCATAAGCAAATTTTGTGGTGATTTGGTGATGTCATGGCGGCTCGAATTGAGCAAAATTTGAAAAAGGCGCATCCCATTTATTATTTTCCATATCTGTAAAAAATAAACAATTTAAGTGTTTCTATCATAAAATTTATATCGCTGTTCAAATTGGACGCTGTTCTCATTCCATCATACCTAAACAGAAATATAGATTCCATTTTGAATTTAAAAAATCCAGAATAAAATAAATTCGATTTTCGGAAATACAAGAAGGTGACTTTCAAAATAAAGCCAGATCCACTTAATTTCCGAAAATCTTCCGGATCGAATAAACATTCCACCAGGCATAAAATATTCTGTTAGGTTTCCATTAGACTGGAGTAAAATGCCAGAATAATTCTGAAGGGATCCCTACCAAAACCATCGCAATATCTACCGGACGGAATAATTGCAAAAGTCGAACAAAACTCTGGCAGGAGTCGAACAAAATTGTACATTCTTGGCAGCATTCTTGCAGAAACTGAGTACTACCGGTAGTACTGCGAGTACTGGCAGTACTGCCACAATTCTGATGAAAGCACACAAATTCTATTCAAAACGTATTTTGCCAAATAGGTAGAAAATCCTACATATATTGTTTATTTTCCCGATCAAAATACTAAAATTCTTGACGTTCTTAATGAACTTGAAACAAGATGTCGTAGGTTCACGAAGCTTGGTGATTTACTTTCATTGGCCAAAATGTTTTTCTTTATATTTCTCGAGAAAAAAGCACCAATGATTTACCGACTACAAACTTCACACAACAAGAAAACCAAAACATTTTTCGGAAGGAAGCGAGCTGGTTGTTAAAAACAACGACTTCCAGCTAAATTTATAATAATATTTATGTAACTTTGCTGACGGTTTCCAGTTAGGAAAAAATTCATTCTCTAATAATGTTTTTCTTTAACCACATTTTGGAATAAGCTTTTTCTAAATGTTGTTCTAGCCGCATTGACGACGTTCATAACACACGAAACGAAACACGCTTTTCTCTTGAAACTTTTTCGTTTCGTTGTTCATGGTATTCGTACAGAGAAGGCATACTAGCGCCACCATCAAATGGGTGGTACATATATGAAACAAGCACTATCTGTCAAGTTGTCCCTGGGTTGGTATTCAATGAAGAAAAGAAATTTTAATCATTAATTCACTTCATTTAATTTAAAAGTTGAAGTATTGTTTACTATAAATTCAAACAATAAAAAATGAATTTTAAATGTGTACTTTAAAGTAACTTGTATGTTTTCCTACTAATCAGTTTTTAATATTGTTGAATGTAAAAAGTGTTATGAATCATCTAATAACAATTAATTGAAGAATAGGATATTGTTAATGAACACGACCGCAGACAGTGTCCGCAAAAACATCTTCAAATGGAATTTAAAAAAAAACTATTTAAATGTGTATTTTGTATTAAAAATCTGTATTCTGTATCAGGTCTGTAACTGCACCTAAAAATCTGTATAATACAGATAAAGCTGTATAAATGGCAGCTCTGGTGCGGATAAAAGAAACTGCTACACCACAGATAACAGACGTTTAGGCTAGAACAAAATTTCTTCAAAAACCTGTGTAAACTTTCAAATTGATAAAAGTTGGAAATCCGTGTTTCACTATTGCCATCTGCGCAACTGTTTGCTACACGTGTTTGACAGCTGCACTCTAACTGCATTGTATCGATCACTGCGCCATCTGCAAACGTTTGCCAAACATGTTTATAAAAAATCACAATATAAAACCAAAGGAAATTTCACATCAATTTCAAGTGCACCTGTATAGGGTTGCCACCCCTCCGGGTTTGACCCGGTGACTCCGGTTTTCGAAAGCGATCTCCAGGCCTCCGGGTTTTACATCAATTTCTCCGGGTTTGGTGGGAAGAAGCGCAATTTCAATTTTTATGGAATTATTTTATTCTTTACAAAATATTTTAAAAGTCTAAGTTAACTATTACTCTTTATTCAGATTTATTTTGTCCGACTAACTCCTCGTTTCAAGGTGGCGAGGATTAGTTCACCAAATATTGCTGATTTCTTTCACAAAGCAATTAATGAAAAATAAATCAAATTTACTCCAAATTAAGAAAAGTAATATTTCGCTATATGCTACAATTGAAATGTTGCATCCCACTAAGTCGCTCCAAATGGTGTAAAAAAGTTATTTTGCTGCACTTTTACCATATCACTTCACCGTTAGTGGTGCTGCACCAAGGTATGGCAGATTTGTTCCAATCCAACTGGCTAGAGCAACATCGAGTTCTTCCGGTGTTGTTGCTACTCCTGCAGCGACCCTTAACTGTTGGCTTGAAAGGTGAGTTTTACCCCTTTTTTGCGACCTCTGGTGATGAATAACCGACACCACAAAGTGCTTCCCTTGCGATACCGCTGTCTGCCTCCTTTGCTCGCCTTTTCCTGTTGTGGAGGAGAGCAATTCTTGTTCCACCTTTTTTTTTTATCTTAAATACGTTTATTTAGGCCCAAATGCTGTAGCTTAACGAGGCCGACAATTCATTTTTTTTAAATTACATGTCACATGTTAGTGGGGGAAGGGAAAGCCGTATTTAAGAGCGGCTTGCTCCCCTCTTATGTAAGTAAAGGAAAAAGGTAGGAAGTGGGATACATATTGTGTAATTGACATCGTCGTTTGCTGATTGATCATTGTGGCGGATATGCACACTTTGTTGTAGTGTTGTAGTTTCCAGCCTGTAATCGCAGGGGCGAGGGGAGGGTCGATATTTCGGATAATTATTGGCACTCTGATGCTGTCATGATGTTCTCTATATCATCTGCATGTGAGGTATGTCATGATGTTCTGGATAGACGGTTATCAAGAAGGGATGCACCGAAGACTCGTGAAGCAATGCCATATTGTAGATACAGGGATAGGTTGGTGAGATTCTACTGTGAATGAGAGAGGGGAAAATGCATTAAACTTGGACATTAAAAGTTTTCAAAAAGATATAGATAAGAAAAATATAGGAGTGTTCACGGCTTGCCAGGACGTCCCGGACTGGCACATAGGGTGATCTACCTCGGGCCCGAAGGGAATCTATTAGTTGGGACCTGGCAACACAGTACTCTGCGCATAACCAAACAACATGCTCGATGTCGTGATAGCCGTTCTCACAAACACAATGATTACTTTCAGCAAGCCCTATACGACGGAGATGTGCGTCAAACGAGTAATGGTTGGACATGATCCTTGACATCGTACGAATAAAGTCCAGGTTCACATCCAACCCCTTAAACCAAGCATTCGTTGATACCTTCGGGATAATGGAATGTAGCCACCGTCTCAGATGCCCATTGCTCCATGAGGTTTACCAACTATCGAGCGTTCTCTGACGAGAGATACTGAAAAATTCATTGAAGCAAATTGGTCTTTCGTAAGTGTCGCCTTCTAATGCGCCCACCTTGGCTAAAGAGTCCGCCTTCTCATTGCCCGCAATAGAACAATGGGACGGGACCCAAACCAAGGTAATCTGGTAAGATTTTTCAGATAAAGCACTCAGATATTCCCGTATTTTCCCCAGGAAATACGGTGAGTGCTTTCCAGGCTTCGCCACACGGATGGCCTCAATGGAGCTGAGACTATCCGAAACGATGAAGTAATGGTCTGAGGGCAGGGTGTCAATGATCCCGAGAGTATACTGAATGGCAGCTAATTCTAAGACGTAAATTGAAGCAGGATCATTGAGTTTGAATGAGGCAGCAAGATTTTCGTTGAAGATACCGAAGCCTGTGGACCCGTCGAGAATTGATCCGTCAGTGTAGCACATTTTGGCGCAGCCCGGTCGAAAAAAATGCGGACGGACATGGTCAGGCGATTTGAAAAGTTTAACGTTTGGCTCAACTCGCCTATGCTAATTGCCCCTAGGAACAAATGCAATTTGCGGATGCGATTTAAAGGCAATTTCAATACTTAGACAAATTTTCTGGCGGCTGAAATGGACTTGGTTGTTTTCCGCGTTTGTCCAACATGGCGGTTCATGTTTGGCTTAAGCTTAAAATTGTTTTTTTTTTTAACAATTGGCATGTTCTCGCATGAATTTTGTTTGTCTAGTGCACTTCATTAAGCCAACGAATGTGGGAAATTGTGGAATCATGTGTAAGTATAGTAAAACAAGATCTTTGATCTAAATTCCTAATGAACTTCAGATTGTGGTAAGTTTTGGTGTGCAATGTCATATTCGCCATTAATTCTTCCTATAGTTTGATGGTGTTTATGTGAGTAGATAATGAACCCGTAAATAAGTATTATTTGTAATTTTCAAATAAGGCAACTAAAAGCGATTAAAAAGCGCGTTCCGTGGGCGATTTGGTGGCGATTTTAAGGCGAGTAGGGCGGCTAAAACATGACGGCGGCAAATCGCCCAAATGTTGCATTTGAAATAGCCCCCAAATTGCCAGCAATTTGCTGGCAAATTGAAGGGCAATTAGCGCATCCGAGTTGGCAAATTGCCCCCCGTTAGCCAGCAACTAGCCCTTTTTGACTGGGAGTCGACTTGATGGTATTTAATATAGAAAATATTTGGGACCACCACGGTTGACGTTATACGTAGATGAATTGATGTTCTGTGCCATGTAATCGAAGTACAAGGACATGAATCGGGTCTGAGAATTAAGCTCGACAAGCCTTTCGCAATTTGCAATCTCCAATGGGTTCAGAATATCGCATCGAATGAGCAATCGATATGAGAGGTCCCAGAATCGATTTTTCAGCGGAAGAACGCCCGCCAGCACTTCGAGACTCACCGTATGGGTCGAGTGCATGCAACCCAAAGCAATACGCAAGCAACGATACTGGATTCGCTCCAGTTTGATGAAGTGTATGTTCGCAGCGGAGCGAAAGCAGAAACATCCGTACTCCAACACTGATAATATCGTTGTTTGGTACAGCCTGATTAGGTCTCCTGGATGGGCACCCACCATGTTCCAGTTATTGTACGGAAAAAGTTGATCCTTTGTTGGCACTTCTGTTTCAGATACCTAATGTGACATCCCCAGGTACCTTTAGAGTCGAACCATACCCCGAGATATTTGAATATTGAAGCCTGAGCAATAGTTTGATCCATTAATTGAAGCTGTAGTTGCGCTTATTCACGCTTTCTAGAAAATACGACTAGCTCAGTTTTCTCCGTGGAGAACTCGAAAGTGCAGATCCGGCGAAGGTTACGAGAAACGAGTCTGATGGATAGTAATTCCCATCTTCGATGGACTTTGAGTGCAAGTGCTTGCACTCCAAAATCTTAACTGATTGAAGGTTGGGGTCCTTAAAGCGGCCAGCCCCATCATTCATCAGATCATCGACAGTTAGACCCGCATCACTTACCACACCGTCGATCTCCACATCACGAGAAGGGATGTAGACGCGATACTCCAGCGTAAGGAGGCTATTGCTAACGATATCATTGGCCTGTTTCAAGTCAGTAACGACTACGCGCAGTTTATCTGACTGAACATTTCTAATCTCGGTTACGGCCGAGTAACGTTTTGTCAGCTCCCGTGCAACAGTTATGCTGTTTAACAGTTTATTTTTGGGCCGAATGTATACCACCCAAGGACCTGCGGATCCATCCTGTTAAAACTTGACTCGGGGAGCTGTGAGACATTGGGGGAAAGTGGGGGAAGTGGATTGACCATAACATCTTCTGTCTCCGAATCAGATACACGTTCTTCTTCCGAGTAATATTCGTCTTCGGAGGGTGATCCTTCTGTTTGTTCCATTTTGTTGCGGGAGCAACACGCTCGACCGCACTATTTAATTTAAATCAAAATAAATCAAATAATAATAAAAAAAAACCCAGATAACCAGCTGGAGAGCCCAAGCAGACAAATTGTCCAAGGTATCTTGCAGTGGTCCTTGCAAGTCGACGGCTTTAGGACCTGTAATAGAGACCACACCGTCATCTGCAAGCTGTCTTAGCGTGCAGGAATTAACAAGACATTCGTCAATGTCATTCACGTAAAAATTGTAGAGGAGAGGGCTTAGACACGAGCCCTGGGGAAGGCCCATGTAGCTAAATCGGGATGTCGATAAATCGCCATGCGAGAAATGCATTTGTTTTTCAGACAACAGGTTTAGCAAAAAGTTATTTAAAATTGGTGAAAGACCATGCTGGTGCAACTTCTCATAAATAATGTTGATAGAAATTGAATCGAAAGCCCCCATAATACCCAAGAATACTGATGCCATCTGATCTTTGTTAGCACATGCCATTTGAATTTCAACGAGAGCAACGCAAGGCAATCGTTCGTCCCTTTGTCTTTGCGGAAGCTAAATTGTGTATCTGACAGTAAGCCATTTGTTTCGACCCAATTATCGAGGCGAAACAAGATCATTTTTTCGAATAATTTCCAGATACAGGACAGCATTGCAATCGGACGATACGAGTTGTGGTCGAAGGCTGGTTTTCCTGGTTTTTGGATGGCGATGACCCTCACCTGTCTCCAGTCATGTGGGACAATGTTACCCTCAAGAAACCTACTAAATAAATTCAACAAGCGTCTTTTGGCAGAGTCTGGCAGATTCTTCAACAAGTTGAATTTGATTCTATCTGGCCCCGGGGCTTTATTGTTACATGATAAGAGAGCAAGTGAGAACTCCACCATCGTAAACGGTGTTTCGTTCGCGGTATTGTAAGGCGACGCGGCGCGGTAGATTTTCTGTGCCGGGGCGGAATCCGGACAAACCTTCTTGGCGAAATCGAATATCCAACGGTTTGAATATTCCACGCTCTCGTTATTACTGTTTCGGTTTCGCATGCGTCGGGCCGTGCCCCAAAGAGTGCTCATTTGAGTGACAGGAAAAAAATGACCCCTATCGACCCACCCCTGATTCGATTCCTAGTCCCACCAGGAGTACTTGCACCAAATTTGAAGCAAATCGGAGAAGTCTAGCTACCGGACCAACGTGCCTGAAGTTTGTATGGGATTTTTCGACAATTTACATGGAGAAAACCCACTAACTCGCCTTTTTGCCGCTAGGTGGCACTGTACGCATCTTATTATCACTGTAAGTAAAAATAAGAAAGATAATTTAATTGTCTACCACTTTGTCAAAGACTGCTAGTCAATCCGGCTTTGTTAAAAGAAGTTATTAAACTTTTAGCGAAGTGATGCCTGAGTCAGTTTTCCATGGGGCCTAGCAGTGCATGGTTATGTATCAGTACTCGATTCCCACGAACTAAACATTTTTGTGAAATAACCGTTAGATTTAGCTCAATAGTATGTTCAGAAGAGTTGTAGTAAATAATACGAGTCATGCTTTGGTTAGAAAATTTTAGTTCCAAATGTGACCGCATAGAGGGCGCCAACACTAACTTTTCAACGGAAAGAGATAGATATTAGGTTTCTTTTACAAAGTTGTTGAGCAGGTATTTTTCAATAATTCTTCCGAACATTTCGATATTCTATCTCTCGTCTATGAAAAGTTAGTGTTGGCACCCTCTATGCGGTCACATTTGGAACTAAAATTTTCTAACCAAAACATGACTCGTATTATTTACTACAACTCTTCTGAACATACTATTGAGCTAAATCTAACGGTTATTTCACAAAAATGTTTAGTTCGTGGGAATCGAGTACTGATACACAACCATGCACTGCTAGGCCCCATGGAAAACTGACTCAGACATCACTTCGCTAAAAGTTTAATAACTTCTTTTAACAAAGCCGGATTGACTAGCAGTCTTCGACAAAGTTGTAGACAATTAAATTATCTTTCTTATTTTCACTTACAGTGATAATAAGATGCGTACAGTGCCACCTAGCGGCAAAAAGGCGAGTTAGTGGGTTTTCTCCATGTAAATTGTCGAAAAATCCCATACAAACTTTAGGCACGTTGGTCCGGTAGCTAGACTTGTCCGATTTGCTTCAAATTTGGTGCAAGTACTCCTGGTGGGACTAGGAATCGAATCAGGGGTGGGCCGATTGAGTTTTCAAAAATTCATTATTTTTCTGGGCAGTCTAGTGCTCATTGATGTTTCTCTTGTTAACCCGTCGTCAAACCGGCGCCAGTAACTGCGTTTCTTAGCTTTCAGGCGTTGTCGTCAGTTCACAATTTTTCATTCGCTTTTGTAATATCGCGCACACTCGATAATTAGCAACTAACCCGTCGTTCCGGAAGGTTTTATACGCGGCAGCTCTAATTATTATGACATGTAGTAATTGGGGTGATCACAAAAGAGGCTGTGCTGCATACATTCTCCCCATAAAACTGATGGTTTTATATTAATCTTTCAACGACTATTTCCACATCGTTACTGTTTCAAGGACGCTCTCCATTCGATGGAGCATGGCAAGCACTCCTTGCATTTCCGGGGGAAAATATGGGAGTTCCTTAGTTCTTTATCTGAAAAAATCATATCAGATTATCTTAGTTTGAATTCTTTTGCATTAGTCCACTCCGGGTAATGAGAAGGCGGACACTTAGATTAGAATGGTAATGAGATGAGGCGTACAGTTAGGCATTATTAGGTGATATTCATGAAAGATCGTTGAACTTCAACGAGTTTTTCAGTATTTCGGGCGCTTGAAATTGGTATATTTCGTTGAACAATGGAAGGCACAAACAAGCCCTGGTTCAAGGGGACGGATAAGGTTCGTGACTTCATTCGGATGATATCTCGGATCATGCTCAGTCATTACACGTTGGATGAGCATCTCCGGTGTACTGGGTTCGTGGATAGTGATCTCTGCGCTTATGATGACGATTATCGCAACATTAAACATGTTGTCTGGTCGTGCGCCTACTGCCCTTGTGCCAGATTTCCGTTAAACGAATCCCTTCGTTCGAGTTGTGCTAGCTATCCTCGATCTACCTATATATCTCCCATATACATATTAGTTACATACATAGTTATCTCTTCTTTTGTGATTGATATGCCAACAGCTACCTGAAAATATGGTCCCAAAAGAGTTCCTAGCAGATCCCAAGAGGGCTGTTGGCGATCCGGTTCAGGATGTTCTGCAGTATTCTTCCGTTTGCCAAAAGCTGCAAGTTTATTTTTTTTTCTCTCTCTCTCTCTCTCTCTCTCTCTCTTCACTTTCCCTGATACGGTCTCTGCTACTCAGATGTTGAACTCAATTCCTCTTGTGTATATCTTTTGCCTTCCTTATAATAAGCCTAATAGTGTCTCTCCTTGTTCCAATTGTAAATCAAATAATAGCTCTAGTTTTTATTTAAATATCTGGTCTTTGAAAATATTTCTAACTGCATCCTTTAGTCTGAATAAAATGCACTAATTTTTTTCTACATATCGATCTGAATTCCTTGTTTTAGGATATAGATGTGTCAAAATATATTCCCCTTAGTATTACTAAAAAATAAGTTTAAATTTTAAACAAATCCTAATTATTATACACTATTTTCAAGAAATATTAATTGTAAGCCAAAAGAAATTTGCATCTGAATAAGAAAACTAAATTACTGTGCATCGAGAACTGGGTCATTAAATGAGAAAAAAAATCTTTTTTATTACATACATCGATAAAGCTGATTTTCGTGATTACAACAAAGTTTTTTTCCAACTCAGGAAACGTGAAAATAAAATTTTAATTTAAAATAAAGAAATATGTTGACAGTCTTGATTTGACACTATCAGAAGCATTTGACATATCGAATTCCACGAAAAACGATGCCCTGTCAGAAAAAAAGAATACATGTTTTCCTGGTTTTCCCGCAGGGTTATTTTTATTTGACATAAAACACCATCCAATGATATATTTTTTTTTGGGGTTGTCTTGATAGGCCAGATGTAAACAACCGCAGTTTTCCTATATAAGGTTGTCTATGTTTACATATGATTTATTTAAAAAAAACAAAAAAATTGTTTTTCGTATTACAACGATTTTTTTTTAAATAATGTTAGATTGTATATATTGGACCTAAAATTTATCGAATGGGACGGAAAACTACATATAGCTTAATGATCCAATTTCAGACGCATGCATTTTGGGCGTAAGACAAATATGCGGCCAATGTCAGGTTTTAGTTTGTTCAAAACTTTCGAGTTGGTATTTCCCCTCTTGGTTATTTTCGATTGGGTAGTATTACCCATACTACCCACGGTATCCCTGGTAATAATTTAATATCCATGTAATGAAAGTAGTCCATTGAAAATCAGTAGAATGGGAAAGTTTACGAAAATAGGAGAAAACTACCATTCATTAAGCTGCTTTTTCAGGCACAACCGTCAATAGGAAGCACCTAAGCGGCTCAATCAAATAAGAGAGGCTATAAATAAAGGTGCCGCGCGTCTGTTTGAATCATTTGTTACTCACATGCAAAACGAACAATATCATGACTATAACCACAGATAACAGACGTTTAGACTCAATTCGAAACGTTTATAAATACCCGCTACTGAAATTCCGAACAAATCAGACTCTGAAACACGTTTGGCAAATGTTTGTAGGTGGCGCGGTGTTCGACGCAATGCAGTTAGAGTGCAGTTGTCAAACACGTGTAGCAAACAGGTGAGTAGATGGCAATAACTAAACACGGATTTTCAACGTTTATCAATTTGAAAGTTTACACAGATTTTTTTAAGAAATTTTGTTCTAGCTTAAATGTCTGTTATCTGCGCTATAACGTTCGGACGGTACAATAAACGGTAGACGCTATACATTATTTTTCTTCGTTGTCTGTAAAGTTTATCGTGCGCTCTTCACCCTGCTGAGCGATTTCAAACTTTGCACATGGGATGCAGTTTGCTGATAAAATTGTCAAAATTTCAGATTTGGGCGGTGGTCAGCTATTTTCGTCCGCGTCCCTTTTCACCAATTTTTATACAGTGATTCATCAGCAGTGCTATCTTTGAAAATGAACCACCTTGATTATGCAACTAATTTTTCCCGATCTTTTTTTAAATGCAAATAATTAGCAATCTTCATTTCGTTATATTCTGAATTGCACATATTTTGTCGTATGTAATTTTAAATGTACTTTCATTTGATGGAATTGTAAGGAAACACGTATCCGCCGGTTGATGCCAATCGAGCTGACATTTCTTTAGACTGAACAAACTAATTTATTTGTTTGTTTAGTGTTTATTTGACCAACTAGGACACGAATCCGCTAGGTCTTTAATGCGGGAGGGAAATACGCATGGTCTTGTCTGAGTGAATGACTTTTGAAGGTATGAGGGTGGAGAATTGACAATTCGAAAGATCAATTCAAATCCAATTACTAATTTGCGGCAATCATTTCAGCACGAGGAACAAATGATTTATGGTCATATTTAATGCTTTACTTTTAGTCCATTAACTCATCAGTCAATTATACTGAGCTAAGAATAAGTGCGTACTCTTTGGAAACCGGGGGTGTTTGATTCGTGCATGATGTTAATATCGTTTAGGAACGCAGCATTTATATTTTTTCGTTTACTCGAACGAGGTGGAAAATTTCAAGTTACGGGATCTCAATATGCTTGTCATTATATCAATAAGGACCATTTATAAATTCTGCCGCGCTATTAGAAGGAAGAGATATGATTAATTGTGACATAAATGGAAGGAGAGCACGTCATGTGCTTTGACGCAATCGGCCGTTTTACGCACGATTGCGCCATGTATATATAAATTCCATAGAACACTTTTGCGAGTAGCGGCATAAAAGTGCTACTACAATATGAAAAAACTAAACTAAAAGAATTTGATTCGTATTAGACCAAGGGGAAAAATAACGAGGTAATATGAGAGAGTTAGTTAGTATTGGGTAATCTTTGCGTGACATATTTTTTTAATGTTCCACCATACCACTTTTAAACTCATTGTTTACGGTCCATTTTACATTGTCGACAACATTCCCGATAGCCGGCTGTCCGGAGTTCAAGTTGTTTTCGATGAAACAATCTCGATAAACGATTAGCCAGAGTTTAAACGCCTAGAGGATTTACGTATCCTACAGTCAATAAACTATTCAAATATGCACGAAAATATAGTCTCAGTCGCATCGCTTGCTTGAAGCGAATCCTGACTAACAACCCACCCACTACCCAATCCGTGGTACTTATGGGAGTGTCACTGAGTCGGGGCCTTCCGTTAAGTAAGTACCGCATCAACACTTCCTTTCTCATCCCAAGTTACGGTAAAGATGGTCGTGGCCCGCAATGGTGGCTCTCAGGCGAAACTCTCGCTTGGACTGGATCAATTGTTATTCCCAAACAATGCTCCTCAAGTAGTCTGGCTGGAAATGAGAGTCATCAGTCTGCAATCTACGAAGTATACCGTGCTTACGCAACGCAAAATTGTCAAAATTTCAGATTTACACGGTACTAACACTGATTCATTAAATACTTTTTTTTGTTCAGCCATTAATCGATTTAGAAATACTGAATTTTAAAATTCCTTTACCTAAGTTCATTAGTACATTATCGAAAATTTGATTGGAAAATGAGATTTAATGATTCGTGGAAAATCTGAATACAATGAAAACCCGTTTTTATCAGCCCCTAATTTTATCAGCCTTTCGACCCGATTTCGTTAACCAGCCAGGTTTATGAGGCTATGTATATGGAATAATGTTGAATATTTTAACAGCTTCGGTTTATAAAAAAATAAATAGATATGTTTTGTCATTGCCTCCATTTTGTCAACCAAAGATACACCAAAGGGGCTGATAAAAACAGGTCTTCAATGTATTTGCTTTGGCGAGCGAGGGCTTCCACCCCACAGCCCTCAATAATGAAGCTGCTCGTTTTGAATATATTTTCGGAACAGGCTGCTAGACGGCACCAATGGTTGGGTGGTAAGCGTGACCGTCACTCACCCCAGTTGGTCTGGGTTCAATCCCAGTCGAGGTCGTTGAGATTTTGCAGAGGTGAGAAAAATCTGAGGTCACGCCTTCCTTCGGAAGTTGAGTTGATGGCTCGATATCCAGTCCAGATAGTGGAAGTGTCATCTCTCTGGCGTCGGTGTTTGGACTCGTAGCGGAAATAGGCCGACGGAAAATAAACAGAATTAGAAGAAGAAGAAGAAGAAGAAGAAGGAACAGACTGCTAGGTGTATCAGCCAAATAGTGCTGCAGAAGACTAAGTAGTCTCCAATCCTCAGATGAGTCGATAGTTATGTTAGATTAGAATTCATTCGCAAATTATATTGCACGGTCTTGCTATATTTTTACTATCACCTCACCGTGGTCGTGTCCTGTACACAACCATTTAATTTTAATCTCGCCAAGTAATTTATTATCATTCATTAATAAATCATTGAATATTGATTTTTGACGAATAAAAAAACAGTAGGAGCAGACTTTTGGCCTTTTACGACAGTTTTCGGGCCTGTCATAACATCAGGATAGTAGCAGTAATAGTAACTATGTTATCGTTTTCAGAACAATCCCTTCTAGTATATTTAATTCTTGCCGATAAGATTTTATAGGGAGTAGTTTTGTTCGATTAAGGTATGTCAGCTTGTGTATTTCGCTACAGCTACTTATCAATAAAACCTGTTCCTGTTTTCGCATAAATTATGACAAAGTCCACCATGTGCACTACAAAGTTTTTCGACAATTTCCACCGAAGGTGTACATAGTCACGCATCATCGACTCATTCGCAATCAACCAAGTCCAATTTCCCATGGGTCTTGTTGACATTAGTCTGTACATAGGTAATATGTAGGTAATCGCTATCATGTGCAGTTATGCGTGCTGCGTGTTGTTTTTTTTTCATTTTTTGTTTTGGTGACCGACTGCGGCCTAATGTTTTCTGGCCTAAGTTCACTGCACTAGAGGAAACAAAGTGCATATTATTATGATACGCATGGAGGTGCACGTGGTTCACTTGCAGTAAATTAAATAACGAGCACTATGCGGACACGCCACCTAAACAAAACGCGCCCCGTCCTGGCATGAAATTGAAAAATGCATCAAAGCTGGATAAAAAATGGGCACTCGTTTAGTTTATGTTTAAAGCATTATTGCCTGCATTCACCGAGCCCCCCACTTAAAAAGGTGGAAAAGTTTTTCTGGCTGGAAAAATGCAGGCAAATGCTTTTCTTATTATAGTTTCCCTACAGCTGTCTAGCTGGTTGGCAATCGCAGCCAAATTCCGATAAGGTGTCGAGTGTCGAAGTATACAATGATCGTGGCAGTATGGGCGTTTATTTGGATTGCTATCACGGTGCTAGTTCGTCGGTTGTGGAACAGAAAAGTGCAGTTCGCTAAAACAATCCCCCGTGCTGAGCCTTACTATCCCGTGTTGGGGAATCTCCCAATGGCTCTGGGAAAATCGTCGAATGAAATGTTTCACGTACTGCACGAGTGTTTCCAGAAGCACGATAGGCTTTTCACGCTACACTTCGGACCGCTGGTGGCCGTCGGTGTGACGCATCCAGAACTGATACAAACAGTTTTGAATCACCCCGACTGTCAGGAGAAACCCGATGTGTACAAAGTGGTCAGGTTGCCAAAAGGACTGTTGGCTTCGAGATGTAGGCAACCATTTGGAATTGATGACGGTGGGTTTCATTACTAAAAAAGAGGCTTTATTGGTTTTAGATGAAACATGGAAAGTGCACCGGAAAACACTGAACTCGACCTTCAACATTCGAATACTGTACAGTTTTCTGCCGATTTTCAATGATTGTTCGAGGAAATTGATCAATCGATTGAATAGATATGCCGAGACTGGAGAAATTTGTAACGTATTGGAGTACATCTCCGAGTGTACCTTGGAAATGATCAGCAGAACTTCGCTCGGCGGCAAGGCACTGGAACGAGAAGGAAGACAGGAATTTATCGAAAATTTGGAAGTGTGAGTTTGAATAGTTCGATGTGATAACTTTTGCACTAGGAGTTATTGCTTGGTTGATATTAATCTAAGCTGAGGGTTGCTTGTGAATGCTTTCAAATGTACGACACATTAATCGTAGCTTCTCAGATGACTTATCGCTTATTGTAAGAAGCTTCTCAGATGACTCTCTTATTGCAAGAAGCTGTGAGATATGCGCGTTTTTGAATAAAATATTTGGTGACATACCAATAAACGTCGAGCTAAAGGATGAATTGAAAAGGTCATTAGAATAATTTTACTGGCCATTTTGTTTAACTTAGCTTTTGTATGGAACAATTCGTCCCCTTACAAATAACTGAAACGTAATATTTTCTTTTTTATATTTTAACGACATTCAATTAGCTAGAGATTACTAGGTAGCGAAAGTATGAAAATTAGAGCCATAGTACTCAAGTGAGAGCAAGAATGTCAAGTAAACAGATCGGAAAACTAGAAGTGGCAGGGTCATTAGAACAGACCTAATATCGTACGGGTTTAATCTTTGTCTTCTGCTAATGAGGGTCGAGCTTAGGCAGCATAACTACGAATCACCCGAGTTCACTAGCATGTGTCCTGATAAAGGTAGACGTGTCTATCTTTACCAATCGTCAGCATATCGGGAAAGATTACAAACTTGAACCAAAAGCACAAATAGTTTTCTGTCTCTGTCAAACATCCTAATTTTCAGAAGGTCAATTGGTATTGTCAACGAAGAAGTTGTAATGAATCCCGTCAAATATTTTCATGCCACTAAACCCAATTATTTTTGAAGTAGAATACTTCTAACGTTTCAATATGGGGTCCCGTTTCAAAAATTTCAGTTAAGTAATTTTCCCAGGTTTGAAATGCGAATATCTTCCGTTCTACTGGACAAAATCGCAATATTTTTGCACTATCTGATCGGAAATTTGTGCACGTATTTCGTATTAAATTTCGGAATTACTGCGACTACTATAAATAAACCAAAACAAGGATTTTCAGAAAATCCTTCGGAAACAGCGAGGAAAATGCGCAATTTGCCAGCATATCCCACGCAGAGCCGTCAAAAAGGAGCATGTAAGCGTTTCATTACATACGGGAATGTTATATATACAGGACACGCGAGCTTGTTTTGTATCAGTGGGTGCTCGCTTACCACACGAGCAACATTCTCGTCCGGACGGTACAATGAGCGGTATCATATTTGCGTTCCCGTACCAAGCGTCATCGCAAGGTTCTTCGTGATAAAATCCAGGGAATCACCAAATTCGGCGTCTGGCTCGTCGTGGTGGTGTAAAATGCATCTCCAATTTAATCTACGAATGCTGATGGTGTGCAGAAAAATGTCATCCGAGATGCCTTGACCTACACTGAACACGCCAAGCGCAAAACCGAAATGAACGTCGTCTATACTCTGAAGCGGCAGGGACGCACTTTGTATGGATTTGAAAGTTGAAAAGGTAGAACTCACTTGTATCATTATAAAAAAGGCCCTTTTCATGGCCACCAAAACCATTTCAAAGAATAAGTTTGCATTTTCTGTTTCATGGACTGTTTCTCCCTGGAGAGCAATTTGGGTTAAACCCTAAATTATGATTTATTTCAGTACGTAAATTGCAAATATGGTCAGAAACAAACTGGAGTGAAGTGGAAAACATTTTTACTAGGCGCATTCAAAAAAGGTTCCAATTCTCAAACATTTTACCAAGGTGCCGTATTACATTACTCTCTTTATCCTGAGTGTTCGATAATCTCCGTAGTGGAAACACAATTTCAATTTTGTTCTTTATCAAAAATATGTCGTCGACCAACAAAGGGGTGGAGCTACGACGAACACATATTGAGGACAACACAAAAAAGGACGAGCTTACATTGTGCTGTAGTCAGGTATAAAAACTCAGCATGCTGTTGCTCACGATCAGTTCGTTTCCAGCATCAGCATACAGCAGTTCGTTTGCAGCATCTCCCGTCGCCGTCCTCGATGGCACCAAAACTGTTACCATATACACCAGCTCCAAGTAAATTTCGAACACTGCCCAAAGAAAAGGCCCTTTTCAGGGCCATCAATTTATCGACAAAGAATGAAATTGAAGTTTTGTTATTACAAGCATCAGCTTGTCAAGAGCGTTGGATGGTAAGTGAGCCACTTGTGAACAATACCGTCGCTTTCGCGAGAATGGCACAAAATCAAAAGTTATTTGTGATTTATAGACATTTTAGTGTAATTCAATTTACAAAAATCGAACGTTTTCTAACGTTTCGATATAGGTGCTCCGTTTCAAAATTTTCGGCCAGAATGCTGCCTGTTTTTTCAAACGTGAAAATCTGCTGTTGTATTGAATGAATATTCGAATATTCGGAATCGATTTTTGCGCTGATTGGAAATAGTTGAGACTAATTCTGTAGAATGTACAATTACTGAAATAACGGATTTTGTGAAAGCAGTGGTCGGTCCGTACAATTCGATTCCAAGCGAGCCAGACTAGTTTTCGTTGGAAGGTCCACCTCTGACAATAGAAGTAAACTATTTTATATTGAATTCAACTACAACTTCCTTGAAAACAGCACAGCTAAAAAACTTTTGGGAAAAACGCGCAAACCTAAATTTTTTACTATAATGGAAACTGCCTGTGCCCAGCCGCACTGCATCATCAAGATTGATAGTAATTCAAGCCGGGAGGAAAGAGGTTGTAAGGCAATGGAAAACGAAAATTTCATTTATATCTTACTGGAATATAATTGGCTGGTCCTGAAAAGAACTTGTTGGTTTGTGGTTTATATTGGGTCACAATTTAGGCCTGCTCGATTGCTGATAGCTGTGAATTTCTCGCAGGGCGACAGTTTCTGTTCAGTAGTGATGAGGCTTCCTAACGCCAACCGTGACTGGGGCACTTTTACGCGGCCTTCGTTGCTTACTGCTTGCGGGGAGGCTTTCCTCCGGTGGACTTACGAGCGGTATGTTTGGTACGGGCCATTTATCAACAAAGAATCGAATTGAAATTTTGTTATTACAAGCATCCGAAAGTAGCTTGCCAAGAGCGTTCGATGGCAAGTGAGCTACTTGTGAACAATATCGTAGATTTCACGTAGAATGACACAAAATAAAAAGTTATCATTTGTTTGTTTGTTTACAGTTTCGTGTTTACTAGGCGCATTCAAAAACGGTTTCAATTCTCAAACATTTTACCAAAGTGCCGTATTACATTACTCTTTTTACCCTGAGTGTTCGATAACCTCCGTATTGGAAACACAATTTCAATTTTGTTCTTTATCAAAAATATGTGGTCGACCAACAAAGAGGTGGAGCTACGAAGAACACATATTGAGGACAACACAAAAAAGGACGAGCTTACATTGTGCTGTAGTCAGGTATAAAAACTCAGCATGCTGTTGTTCACGATCAGTTCGTTTGCAGCATCTCCCGCAAAATTCAAACCGCAGTCCGTTTGCTGCTGTCAGAAGAGTTGGCCAAGCACGCCGTCTTCGATGGCACCAAAACTGTTACCATATACACCAGCACCAAGTAAATTTCGAACACTGCCCAAAGAAAAGGCCCTTTTCAGGGCCATCAATTTATCGACAAAGAATCGAATTGAAATTTTATTACAAGCATCAGAAAGTGGCTTGCCAAGAGCGTTGGATGGTAAGTGAGCCACTTGTGAACAATATCGTCGCTTTCAAGTAGAATGGCACAAAATAAAAAAGTTATTTGTGTGATTTGTAGACAGGTTAGTGTAATGATTCAATTTACAAAAATGTAGAATGTTCAATTACTGAAAATAACAGATTTTGTGAAAGCAGTGGTTGGTCCATACAATTCGATTCCAAGCGAGCCAGACGTTTTCGTTGGAAGGTCCATCTCTGACAATAGAAATAAACTATTTTATTTTGAATTCAACTACAACTTCTTTGAAAACAGCACAGCTAAAAAACTTTTGGGAAAAACGAGCAAACCTAAATTTTCCACCATAATAATAACTAGTGCCCCCGCCGCACAGCATCATCAAGATTGATAGTTCTTCAAGCCGGGAGGAAAGGGAGAGGGAGGTTGTAAGGCAATGGAAAATTTCATTTATAATAATAATACTTTATAATTGGCTGGTTCTGAAAACAACTTGTTGGTTTGTGGTTTATTTTGGGTCACAATTTAGGCCCGCTCGATTTCTGATAGCTGTGAATTTTTCGCAGGGCGACTGTTTCTGTTCGGTAGCGATGAGGCTCTTAACGTCAACGGTGACTGGGGCACTTTTACACGGCCTTCGTTGCCAACCAGCCCCCTGTCAAGGACGACGTCTCTGTACAGCCAGCATCACTGCCATGAAAGGCAAAACATTGATTTTGAACCGAATGATTAGAAGCTGTATTTAGTTACAAAATGTCGATTAAATTAAATTATTAAATCATCCCACAAGATGCAAAACGTCGTGTGGAATGCTTGAATATCGAGCATAGTGCCGAACATAATTCTTTGTTTGGGGCTTTATAGCTATAACGGCCCATATATGTCGGTCGCTGTCAAACTCCATATGATGGTATAGGGTTGCCAGGGGGTTGTTGCCAACTGCTTGCGGGGATCCTTTCCTCCGGTGGACTTACGATAATTGATAATTCCAAAAATACTCCAAATAAACTATGAATGTGCTAAAGTCGACAAAATCGCATAGAAATTGCTTATTCCAGAGCAGAATTTACCGGTCTAAAGTGTATTCTACTTCACTCCGGTTATGTCTCTGACATTACCCACCCATCTTTTTTGGTAATGAAATAAGTGGGAGAAAATATATTTCCAAACCACTAGGCCTCGTGTGAAACTATCTTAAATATAACTGCGTTAAAATCTTAAACAACTTTTCCGGGTTATTGCAGATCAATTTTTAAAGGGCGAACACGAAATTATTGCGACACCGAAAATGTTATGCCAATTTTCTTATAATGTTTAAAATCAAACCAAAATTTTAGGGTAGTTTTGTACACATATTTACTTCAAAAATCAAAAGAAAAGTCAATCGATGGAGCCTTGAGTGTAAAATTGAACGCATTTTCGCTTGATGCCCTCCATCAAAGTCTTTACAGTGTCATTCAGTACCAGTTTTTTAGTTTTTTTTTTCATTTTCTTAACATGTCCTTCTCGTCTTTGACTGTCTTCTTGCTCTTCCGAAGTTCCCGCTTCATCATTGCCCAGTACTGCTCCACCGGGCGCAGCTCCGGACAGTTTGGCGGATTCATGTCCTTTGGAACAAAATGGACAGAATTGGCCTCATACCACTCCAGGACACTTTTAGAATAGAGGCATGATGCCAAATCTGGCGGAGCTTCGTCGTGCTGCTGCGAGAACGGCAAAAGGCGTTTCTCGAGGCACTCAGATTTGTAGATCTCGCCATTTACTGTGCCCTTTGTCACGAAAGGCTCACTCCTCAGTCCGCAAGAGCAGATGGCCTGCCAAATGAGATATTTGGAGGCGAACTTCGACATTTTCTTCTTCTTAAATTTGTCGTCCACATAGAACTTGCTCTTGCCGGTTGAAAACTCCAACCCCGGAATTTGCATAAAATCGGCTTTTATATACGTTTCGTCGTCCATTGCACAGCAGCCATATTTTGTCAGCATCTTCTCGTAGAGCTTTCGTGCCCGAGTTTTAGCCGTCGATTGTTGCCGCTCATCGCGGTTTGGGGAGTTCTGTACCATGTATGTATGTAGTCCAGCTCTCTTCTTTGCATTCTGGACGTAGCTCTGCGACATGCCGATCTTTTTAGCCAAATTACGGCTTGAGACGTTGGGATTTGCTTTAATCATCCGCTTCACTTTCCCTCCGTCTTTTTGTTCTCCGGTCCCGGTTTTCTTCCAGCTCCTTTGCCGTGGTCCAACGTCAACCGCTCCTGGAACCGTTTCGTTGGTTCACCTCCATTTTCGTTGAATCGAAAAACACGACTTCGAGTTTTATAGCATGTAAACAATACACATTAATGAGAAAGTGTGCAAAATTTGGGTGATTTTTACCCAATGGTAAAAAAGTTATGCCCTGTTGAATGTGTCGCAATAATTTCGTGTTCGCCCTTTAGTTGTCAACAATTTTGTAGACAATTAAATTTTCTATGAAATTCTCCCTTTTAGTGTTGTTCGAATGTCTACAGCTCCATCTAGGGACAGAAATGTGAACCAGCTCCAGTAGTAAAACCTATATTGTTACGAAAAAATCTTCAAAAAAAAGTTGCTCTATACCCCCCGACGGATTATTTTGATCTTAGTTTCAATTGAAAGAGGAAAGCCCATTCTTTCATATTCCGAAGTTTCAGAGATGCTGAATTTTTTTTGCATAAAGTTGATCTAATAAATACACCGTGCCTAATATTTGTAAGGCAGTGAGGTTTAGATGAACCACAGATAACAGACTTGTAAGTTAGAATAAAATTTAAAAAAAAACCTGTGGAAATTTTTAAATTGATGAAGGTGTTTTTTTAATTCATTTATTTGACACGGCTCATAGCGGAGTCATGGGTCTTTTATATGTTTACAATATAATATAAAAATATATACGAATTTTGGATTTCGTGCGCTTTTGATTGCGAGCGGAACCCTTCCTTCGTGGGGTCTGCTGGCATACAGCGTCAGCGGGTTCATTTAATTTCCTTTTGTTTTTCACGTTCAGGTGGAAGCTGGCTTGGTGCCCACGATCTGATGTTTTCCCCTGTTTCTTGCACTTATTGTTGACCAGTGTAAATCCGTCATAATTGATAATACCTTCCTTGCCGATGTTGCCTACAGTTGATTTTAGGGTGCTGGATGGCATCTTTTGCGGTTATCATTATGGTCTGAAGAATTACCACAAATTTAGCCACCGTTTGTGGTTCAGACATTGATTGGTATTGATAACTCAGATGTGAGTTGGTTTGTCGTAGGTGAGTTGGCAATCGGTTCGCAGAGCGGATGCTCTGATGTTTCACTTTCAAATCCGCAGACGCGGCATGTATCGTTTGTAAGCCTACCAATTTTTTTAAGATGATATTTACTCGGACCGTGTCCGGTAAGTAGTCCTGCCATGATTCTTAGCTCTTTTTTGTTTAGTCTAAGCAACTCCAGGCTTTTTTTCTCGTTGGGTGAGATAAATTTCTTTGATTGTCGTAGTCCAGGTGTGGTACTCCAATTGTTCTTTATAGCTGTGATTTCTCACTTTTTCAATTCCATTTAAAGGGCACTCGATGAGACTCCACAGAATGGTTCTGGGCCGATAAAATTAGTGGAAGACCCTCTTCTTGCTAGCTCATCGGCTTTTTCATTCCCTTCAACTCCACAATGCCCTGGAACCGAGTATAAATTAACATGATTTTTCACTGCTAATTGTCGGAGTGTGCATGGTACCGGTTATCGCTCCACAAGCAAGCCTTTGAAGTTTACATAGCTTTTTTGAGTTGAAGTCTCTTTCGTTTTAGGCCACCAAACTAGCGAGGCATATCTTATTCTTGGTTTGACTATTGTAGAGTATAACCAGTGAACCATACTTGGTCTGAGACCCCAATTTCTATAAATTGTTCTACTGCACACCCAAAGAGCACTAGTTGCCTTGCTTGTAACATGCTCAATGTGCGCATTCCAGTTTAGTTTTTTTATCGAGTATCAATCCCAGATACTTTACCTCACAGGACATTTCAATTACTGTTTCGTTGAGCAAAAGTGTTGATATGGAATATTTCCTTATTCGAGTAAACGGGATTATGATTGTTTTGGAGGGATTTATGTTCAGGCCCTCCTTTTTACACCACTTCGAAGTGAAGTTCAGTGCAGATTGCATTCTATTTGAGATAACATAACCACGTTTTCCCCTCACGAGGATTACAACATCATCTGCAAATCCAATCACTTCGTATCCCATTTCAGTTAATGATTTCAATAGCTCGTCTACAACTAATGACCACAATAAGAATGATAGAACTCCGCCTTGAGGACATCCCTTATTTGTTTTCATAGTCAGTGTTTCCAAACGTGCTAGTTATTTCACGGTTTGTAAGTATTGAGTTGATCCAATTTATTGTGTAAATGTCAAACCCATGTTTTCTCATAGCATTCCGCATTGAACTATGAGATGCATTGTCGAAAGCTCCTTCTATGTCTAAAAAAGCTGCAAGTGAGATTTCTTTTGTTTCAATAGAATTCTCTAGTTTTCCAACCAACATGTGTAATGTTGATTTGTTGCTTTGATATTCGAATTGAAATTCGCTCAGTGGAGAGTCTTTCAAGTACTCTGCTTTAATGTGTAAGTCAACCATTTTCTCCATTATTTTCAGAAGTATGGAGGTTAGGCTGATTGAGATTTTGGAAGTGATGTATCGCGCTTCCCCGATTTTGGTATAAATATTACCCTTGCTTGTAGGTATATAGTTTAGTATTAGGCTTGCCCTAAACATTTTCGTCAGGTGTGGAATGATGTGTTTTTTGCTTTTCTGTAGCATTATTGGCAGTATTCCGTCCATCCCCGGCGATTTAAATGGTTCAAAGGAGTCGATCGCCCATTCCACCTTTGCATCTGTAATTATAGCACTGACTATTTCGTGAGCTTCGGTACTAGCTTCATATGAGTCAGGCTCTGCTTCAATTTGATTCTGTGTTTGTATATTATTAATGGGAAACGAACCAGGAAAATGTTTCTCCATCATGATACTAAGTGTTTCTTGGGAATCAATGGTGAAAGTTCCGTCGTCCTTCTTCACACTCCCTAACCCGTTTGTATGATCTTTTGAGAGAGTTTTTTGTAGTCTAGCAACGACGGGAGTTTATTCAACCCGCTCGCACATCAACCTCCAACTCTTTCTTCGCGATTTCCTAATTTCTAGGTTATATGCTGCCGTTCTACGCATAATTGTCCCATGTATATAGAAATACTCATCCCACTGTCCAGTCCGTTTAGCCCGGTTGAACAGTTTCCTAGAAACTTTCCTGAGCTTTTCTAGGGTTTTGTTCCACCATGGTGCGTCCTTATTGGATGTACGCGTTTTAGCTGGACAGCTTCTATTATAAGCATCCATCAGTTTAGATGTTACAATATTTGTGGAGATCTCCAATTCTTCTTCGGTTTGGATTTCTGCTTCAAAACATGCTTTTGCGCTCAACAGTTGAGAGCAGAATGAATCCCAGTTTGTGTTTTTGGGATTTCTGTAAACTTCTGTTAGTGCTTCTCCTGCTTTATATTCGAAGAGTATATGCGTGTGGTCTGATAGAGAAATTTCATCAGACACATGCCAGTTTATGATGTTTTCAGAGAGTTTTGTACTTGACATTGACAGATCCAGGACTCCCTCGTGTATCGCACTTATAAAAGTAGGTTTGTTGCCTCTATTACATATACCAATATTGTTGGATAATATATATTCTATAAGGCACTTACCCCTTTCGTTGATATCACAACTTCCCCATACTGTATGACGGGCGTTTGCATCGCAACCAATAATGAACTGCTTATTTCTTTTCCTACAGTAGCCAACAAACTCAGTTACTTTCTGTGGAGGGGCTTCATCTGATTCCCCTGGGAAGTAAGCAGAAGCGACTATAATATCAGTCCTCCCTCTCGTTGTTGGTATATTTAACTGTATTGTCACTATGTCTCTTTTTATAAATTCGGTTATTGGTGTAAAGTTAACATTTGCACTTACCAGAATAGCCATATTCACCGAGTTGTCAAATATTATCTTACCCGTTTGTGTAGATATTACTAGAATATTGTTTATCAAAGCCCATGGTTCTTGGATTAAAGCCACGGCTATATTTTCTTTTGTGAATCTGTGACAAAAAATTCCAGTTGCTCCTTTCGCATGATGCAGATTCGCCTGGATATTTTTTTCTGGTTTCGTCACTCATCATTTGAGTCCCACGACTTGGGAAGAAACAAAACGTCCACTGTGTCAAAGATTCGCTTAACACAGTAAGGGCAAGGCCCATGATACTCCGTTCGCGACTGACATATTTTACCCAGCCAGCCATTCAGTCCTCGACACGGAAATACATCTTGACTTAGGGATTTCTGCTTTCAGTCGCTCCTACGACCTGGGAGCAGAAGCCCAGTGGATCCATTCTTGGCTGAGATACTTCAACCCGCCGGATGCCACACGGCCTATACGCTGCTTTTTTCAGAGAAAGATAATAGACTTATCAGCCTTGCCAAAGTCCAAAAAAGTCAATTTTCGTCAAAAATTATTTTTCCAGATTACATAAAATCTCGACGTTTCATGCATTTTAAATGACATTTGGCATAAAAATACAAATTCGATTTTGAAATTTTCCTTATTCCTTCCTTTGAGCATTTTTTAGTTCCAACTTTTTTGGAATCACGAACCGTTGTAGGTGGCCAATGTGGCCAAAGCGACTTCTGTTAGTCATTATTGATCTAGATATAGCCTGCTAAACCATGTACTTCTTGGAGAACTTCGCCTTGAAATGATCGTAGACTTTTCCACGTTGTAATGCTGTATTAAACTCAAGACAGGGAATCTGTTTGTAATTCGCTCATCCATAATAAAGATATCAATAACGAGAAAGATACCCATCTGCGATATTTTCCATGCATTCCCCTGGAGATACCCTTTTATCGTCTATTAGTAGCATCTGTTGAGTTAAAATCAAACTAATGGGCCGTTTCTCTACGAGTGTAGCAAAGATTGGCTGCTTTGGCGATCTACATGTCAAGTGACCTGTTCGAGAGCTTAGGTTATGCGCTGCGGTGAGCAAAAATCCAACTACTGAAGGCTCAAAACTATGTTTCCGGTTTTTCGCAGAAGTTGGGTATATCATTGGATTTGGTCCCTAATCACCCAGTCGACATGTAGTTAGATTTACTTTAGTTAGATATTGGCGGTCTGAGGTAGCTACGAACGCGAATCGTCGCTATGCCAGTCTGATTTTCGCTTACTCAAATTACTACGCCCCCTCATCTTTTTTTCCAGTGCCCTCACGACCCTCGGCAAACGAATTTTCAACGTCCTGCTGCACAACGACTTGATTTACCGCTTCACCGAACTGTACCGCAACGAAATGAAAGCCATCAGCATTTGTCATCAGTTCACCGATAAGGTAATTTACTTATTTTGTTTCTCTGACCCAAACAATTTGCTTAAATTAAATTTCTGCTTCAAATCTGAGTGGGGTGGGTGGGTGTTGAAAGCTGTGATTTTTTTTCACGGTTGACTGGCGCTCTGTTTGCTTTTTTACTTTCTTCCAACTTTTTCAAGATTATTGCCGAGAAACACATCGAACTGGGCTCCCACGCAGGGGACGAGAATGGAAACGTGATTGGCAAAAGTTTTCAGAACGAAGACGCCCAGGAGGGTGATTGCTATCGCCGGCCGCAGATTTTCATCGACCAGTTGATGAAAATGCCTTTGACGAGCGCCGGGGCGTACAGTTTCACCGACCAGGAGATATCTGATCACATCTACACTATGATTGTGGCGGTCGGTAGACTTTCACATTCGCAAGTGCAAGGATTTTTCAGCTACCTTTTCATTTTATTTTGCAGGGAAATGAGACCTCTGCCACACAGTTGGCGCATACTTGTCTGTTGCTGGCCATGCATCCGGAGGTCCAAGAAAGAGCATTTCAGGAAGTTAATGAAATAATTACTTCGGCAGATCTGTTCGCTGATATGGATGTGCTGAAAGAGCTGGTTTATGTGGAAGCTGTACTCAAGGAAGCGATGAGATTGATGCCGGTTGCTCCTATCATTGCGCGGGAAAACCTCCGGGATGTAGTGTTAGACGGACGGACAATTCCTAAAGGTACTCTGCTGCTAATGAACTTTTATTCGCTACATAGAAGAGAGGATATTTGGGGTAGTACAGCCGAACAGTTCGAGCCACAACGCTTTCTTGGAGATGAAGCAAAACAGCGACATGCCTACGCACATCTTCCTTTCAGTGGAGGACCACGTGGATGTATCGGCTACAGATACGCAATGATGAGTTTGAAGATGCTGTTGGCTTTCATTCTGAAAAATTTTAAACTATCCACACAAATGAGCTGCAAAGACATTAAGTATCATTATCAGATATCGTTAAATTTAGCTTGTTCGCATGCCGTTCGATTAGAGAAAAGATTATGAAATGGTATGTTGGTTTATCATCTGAAACATTAAAAAACTATCGTTGCAATGTCTCCCGAAATTTTATTATATACCACAAATCATTAAGTCAACATTTACTAACTGAATACGTTTATCGTTTTTTGCTTTCCTTGCTCCTGCCTTCCACCAAAGAACGGGTGCTGACACATCGGGCGAGGAAATAGGCTCGTTCGCATTCGCTTCCAGCTGGAAGAAAGTAGAAGTATTTTTAACAATATGATGACGAGTAGTAGAACAAGGACTCAATTAATTTGATAACCGAAATAATCGAAATGATATACGAGGTTTAAGTATCTCTTTAGAGGTGACAGGGTGTCACTATTAGCAAAAACATATATTATCTCACCGATCAACCTTAATATGTTTATTAACCCTTTCATGTCCAACTTTTTTCTCATGCATGTATGGTTTCAAAACTATTTTTCCTTGAAAACGGTGGGATCAAGAAACACGAAAAGCCTTTTTCCATAAAGATAGGAGCTTCTCTCGCAGTACTAAAAGCTGCTAAATTTTTACCTTCCAATGCTCAATACAATTCTCCTACAATATTAACAATAATCCAATTGCGTGAAAAATGTAGCCAAAGACAGTCTAAATTGATAACTTTTATCAATTTTCAATAATATTGCAACATAACGAAGATATATGAAAAAATCATTTTCCGTCGTCAACGTAAACTATTCCTGGCAGCACTGCTCCATCGGAATCCAATCAGACTAACTGCAATAGCTTCAGTTCTAGAGCTGGTTATTGAAACTATTAATAATCAAATGAAAGTCAATAGTCATATTTATTAGCCTTACTTGTTTTTGTGAGGAAATTTTGCGCTAATCAAAAGTTATAGATGTTTAATAACGTTGTTGTCCACAAACAACATGGGCATGAATGGGTTAAAAGGCAGTACTTTAACAGCATATTTTTATCTTTTTCATTTCTCTTCAATTTCACTATCTGCTGATTTTTTTTCTGTAGATGAATGATAGGTGTACAAATAGTTGTAACTCACACCCTTTCAAAGCTGAAATTGGTCTTTGAGAATTTATAAGAAGCTTGAAAAGTTCCCATAAATGTCCATGTGGAAACAAAATTGCAAAACAAAGCTGTCATTAAAAAGCAGTTTACTGTTGAATTGCTTTGAGCATTGTTCTAGGATTGATGCTTGGCATTATAAAAACCGATTATAAAAAAATCTACCGTAGATTTTGAAAGAAATTAGTTAGTTCACCAGTGCATTGAAAAAGCAAATATACTGCAGCGATAAAAATGATATTAATATCGGTTTCAACTTCAAACCCAAAACACTCGACCTCCAAAAAGGTGTCAAAAAGGTTAGAATGCGATGTTTGATTTTGCGGTTAGCCACTATTTTGATTCCTTCGTCTAATCGAACAATTCGATCAATTTGGCGAATAACAAAATTAGGGTTACTTTTCATTTAAATATTTTGTTTTAAAACAGTTTCGGTCACAACCGCAATATCAAGAAGTTAAAAACATCATCTAGACACGTTTTAATGAAGAAGTATTTCAATTTAAAAAATATATATGGTCATTTAAAGCCATTATTAAACATTAAACTCATTAAAATTTAATATGCAAATTTCTACGCAGCTTGCAAAACTTCGAACATAGAGGTAGAATTTGGTATTGCAGCCATCAATTGAAAAATTGATTGTTGCAAAAATTTTAGTTTCTCTTCAGTGATGCTACCTAGGAAGCCTCATGTGGAGATAAAATTAAAGGCAAGATTGGTATCGAGCGTTTTCCTCGTTACCTGCAACTGAAGCATAAGATGACGGATCCTTGTAGTGTTGTGTGACTGAGATAAAAGGTTCTCGTATAGGTAGAGAAGTTGTTATTCTATTTTGAATAGAACGTAGAACATATATAATTTTTCTATGAGAGACGTTAAAAGACGTGTGTGACCATCAGGAGCGGATCCAGACAAAAGTTTCGGAGAGGGTCCGAAATTTTGATTTTTAAATGTTCATTATACAATACGTAACATGTAATAACCTCAGTTAATTAAAATCAGTTTTGGTGGTCGAATCTGGTTTGGAATGATTTTGAATTTAGAACGAATTTAAAACAGAAACTATTTTAGAATTTCTAAAGAAGTTAAAAAATTTCGGGGGGAGGGGGGAGGGGGTCCGGACTCCCAGGATCCTTCATTGGTGACCATTTAATCCATCCACTGTAACTCGACATTCACCTCTTCGGCCAATATGGAGAGAGGTTTTCACGTCCGGAAGGAATGAAGAAATGTTGAAAGCTCAGTTCGAAATGCCCCGAAGTCGGGGATCATCACTGTTACCGGCGGAGGAGATTGAGGGTTCTTCTCATTGGCATTAGTCATTGTAAGAAGTTTTGCATCATTTTGTTATCATGCTGCTACCAGTTTATATGGAAATTTGCTGTAAAACCGCAAGCCGGATCAGAAAAAAACTCAAAGGCAAAGTTTCAAGTCTCCGACGACGAGGTCCTTATAGTAGCAAAAGGGCTAAAAGCGGAGAAAGCTTCCGATCCAGAACCGGTCCCAACGTGGCACTGTAGATCGCAATCCTGACGTTTCCGGGCATGTTCAGGCTAATTCTACAAAAATGTTCAGGCTAGTTCTGCAAAAATCCAGAAGTTGGTGTTGCTGCCAAAACTAGGGAAGCCACCAGGAGATCCAGCATCGTAATGGCCTATGTGTCTGCTGGATACTCTTGGTAAACTTCTGGAAAGGGTCATCCTAACAACTGTTGTTACGGCATTTAATTAGCAAGGGACTCGAAGGTGAAGTATATTTATCAATATTAAGAGCCATAGTCAGTGATGTACCCATGGGAAAAATTCCATCTTCCCGGGTTTTTATTTTTGGATTTTAACCGGGTTTTTTCCCAAATCATTTTAACCCGGACGAAATATGGGTTTTTTCGTTTTATCGAATGTATAATGTTCATTTAGTTTTTTTTATCCTTTAGGCAGCCGCGCTAGTGCACTGAGTGCACGCTGCGCTGAAAATCTAGCGAAATCGTCTTACGGTACCAGCGGCTGCTCATTCAGTGGGCTATAAGCGCGACTTCCGGGGGGTTAAAGAATCTTGCATTTACATTTGAGAGACCGAAAATAAAAGTCGCAAGGATAAAACATACTTTGTAGAATCCACTCCAGATATCTTAGCATGTAAAAATCGAATATAAACATCAAGCGTAAAAATCGGACAGAGATCTTTGAGCATGACAATCGCTTAGAATATTCTCACCCGGAAAAGTCGGCAAGTATGAACCTCCAGTATAATTCGCTCAGAGGAAATTCCGTACAACGTTACATTCAAGATTAAAAGTTGGATAAAGAAAAGTCCTTTGCAAGAACCGGATATAGTTTTTTACGGTTTTTATTCTGTAGGACATAATCGAAAAGCTCCTGTCCAATTCTGAAACTTGAAGTTTAAATTCAATTCAATTCATTCAATTCATTCTAATATATTTAATACGGGTTTTACGAAGCATTTTCTGTTCCTGCGACTTTAATTTCGGTCCATTCCATATTCCAACTGGTTTCATATAATACTGGGAACAATAGTCATTGTTACTCTGACAAATGAAAATTAGAATAATCGTGTGATGCCCAAACTACTTTTATTCTGCTTGTTACTCATTTTAAGGGTTGCTATACTTTTAGCGAAATGAGGTGGGTATTCACACAAAATTTAGAAAATACCTATTTAGTTCGGTGAAAAGTGAGTCATATGCAGAATGCGAGTGGCCTTGACATTCGTCATTAGTATGAACCGTAATCAGAACTCTCACAAATCACAATCCGATTTTTTTCGTTATCAGCTACATCAGCAACAGTAGAAAAAATGTTTAGTTCGTTTAGGTGGATTCACAGTAAGAAGCACAATCGACTTAGCCCAAACATTGAAAAGTTTTATCACTTATTTAACCACAATATTTGTAAAAAAATGTTGGATCACCGCTATAACAATGATTCAATCGAGGAAAACCATTCAGAATTCATAAACATGCAAAACTTTATGACAATAATGCTCATAAATAAAATAAAAATGTTTAGATAACAATACATTAATGTTCAATTACCAAAACATCAAAAATGCAAAAAACCCAATCTTCCCGCGAAAAACCCGTTTTAACCGGGAAAAAACCTTGGGTTTTTTCCTCAAAATTATAAAAACCCGATTTGGTACATCACTGGCCATAGTATTCAAGGGAGAGCAAGGAGTTGAAGGGAGAAAGTTTATAAAAGCGTGGAAGGGCATATGTGCAAGATTAGAGTTTACCGGCGACTTAACCCTTTGTCTGATACCGTAGGAGTCAAGATCTTTTGGCATTAGAAATGTGAATCACGTGAGTTTACGGCATGTCCGGACAAGCGTAAAGTAACTTGTTACTTCATGCTCTCGGAACCGACAAAAATTAAGTAAAAAACTAGCTCATTCACGGTAAACTTCCGCACTAAGCATTTGCGACGTAGCAATTCATTGAATGAGCTAGATTTTTTACTTGAATTTTTGTCGGTTCCGACAGCATGAAGTAACAAGTTACTTTACGCTTGTCCGGACATGCCGTAGACTCAGGTGATTCGCATTTCTAAT
This sequence comes from Topomyia yanbarensis, assembly GCF_030247195.1. Lineage (NCBI taxonomy): Eukaryota > Metazoa > Arthropoda > Insecta > Diptera > Culicidae > Topomyia > Topomyia yanbarensis. The sequence goes on along the minus strand of NC_080671.1, from coordinate 368,658,865 downwards.
GCCAAAAGATCTTGCTGCTACGATAGCAGACAAAGGGTTAAATCGCCGGTAAATTCTAAGCTTGCACATATGACCCTTCTACGCTTTTCTAAACTTTTTCCCTTCAATTCCTTGCTCTCCCTTAAGTACTATGGCTCTTAATATTGAAAAATATACTTCACCTTCCAGTTCATCCTAACGGGCTGACGAACTACGCTGAAAGTGAGATCGAACAAAAGCAGTTCGGATTCCGGAAAGGGATATTGACGGTGGACGCCATCCGCACAGTCATCGCGAGCGCGGAGAAAGCGTTGAAGCAAAAGAGAAGGGGTAATCGCTACTGCGCCGTGGTTACGATCGACGCAAAGAACGCGTTCAACAGTGTAAGCTGGGGGGCGGTCACCATAGCGCTGCATAGAATACGGGTTCCGGACTATCTGTGCAAGGTACTGAAAAGTTACTTCCAGAACCGAGTACTGGTCTACGAAACGAATATGAGGCAGAGGTCTATTAGGGTCACGGCGGGAGTACCTCAGGGTTCCATGGTTGACCCAACGTTCTGGAATATAATGTACAATGAAGTGTTAACACTGGAACAGCCCAGGGGAGTTGAGATCGTCGGCTTTGCAGTTGATATTGTCCTGACGATAACGGGCGAGGCCCTTGAGGAGGCGGAGATATTGACGGCATAGACGATAGACATCGTGGAAACCTGGAAGGCTAACGTCAAGTTGCAGCTGGGTCACCACAAGATGGAGGTAGTGCTGGTCGGCAACCGTAAAAAAATCCAGCGTGTCGTGATCAGTGTAGGGGGATAATCTATCCCATCAATGCGTTCGCTGAAGCACCTCGGTGTGATGTTGAACGAATGATTAAATTACAATAGCCATGTCGGTTATGTATGTGAGAGGTCTACGGGGACAACTAACGCATTGGCAAGGATCATGCCGAATCATGGAGAAGCAAGATGCAACACCAGACGTTTCCTGGCGTGTGTCTCATCCTTAATACTGAGGTATGACGTACCGGCCTGGGTTGCTGCCCTTAACTCAAAGCGGAACCGGAAGAAGTTGACTGGAGTGGTTCGCCTAGTGGCTTTTCGTGTCGCGAGTGCGTACAGAACGATGTCGTCGGAGGCGGTATGCGTAATTGCCGGTATGATCCCCATCTGCATCACTCTGGCTGAGGACGTGGAATGCTACCAGCTGAGGAATTCACGAAACTGACTGGCAGCGCGGACTCGTTGACTAAGTGGCAGCAAGAGTGGGACAACGTGGACAAAGGAAGGTGGACCCACCGACCTATCGTAAAAGTGTCTTCCATTTGACGCAGTTTTCGTCCAGACACGGATGCTTCCGGAAGTAGCTGCATCGGTTTGGACATGCGTCGTCACCCCTTTGCCCGAAGTGTGTGGACGTGCAAGACACACCAGAAGACGTAGTCTTCGAATGCCCTAGGTTCGGAGAAGTTGCCTGGTGTGACAGTTGACAATACCGTAGAAGAGATGTGCCAAGACGACCACATCTGGGATGTTGCCAACAGAGTGGTTGCGAGTATGCTTTCCTAGCTGCTGAATTAGTAGCGAAGGGACCAACGAAGCAGAGCCGCCGACTAGAAAGCCGCCGTAAACCAACTAATTGCATTCGGGATAAAATCTGCCACAGAGAAACTCTCTGCCGGAGCTGACTAGATTCACCGTCGGCGATGAGTTGAGTAGTATGCGACGCAGCAGCAGAGTTCGGTTCATCGGGGCGTCAGCGAAGCGGACGTCAGGCTCTACCGGAATCACCGGATCGACCCCGACACCCTACCGGGTGCTCGTCGGCTGGATAGATCCACTGGCGGGGACTAATACGAGTAGATCGCGTAGAACAGTCATCAGCGAGTCGTTGGGGCACCAGTGAACTAGAAGCTACGTCCCACCCAAAATCGTTGGATAGACCTCAGCGCCTACTGGCTGGCTCGTTGAGTAGGCTGGGACCACAGCTGGAGACTAAATCGAGTAGATAGGTATGAATCGGGGAGACTTTGTACCTATCTACTCGATGGCTCACGAGAACAAGTATCGGGATCGGGATAAACCCACCACAGAGAAAATCACAATAGGGAAGATTCAAATTGGCAGGGAGCTAACTGGTTCTCGAAACAGACATCAGTTCCGAAAGAAATTCAACCGTCGGGGATGTCTCAGTCGGAGTAGAGTAGTTTCACCGCTGAATAAGCTAAACGACCCAAGAAAGCGAATATCAGTGTCAGGAAAAATTCCTCCGTCGGGGAATTCTCAGTCGCAGTAGGGTGAGTTCACTACCGGGGACTATCCGAGAAGATAGTAATAAGGAAGGAAGCTGAGTGACTTACGGGTACATAAGCTAAATGGCTTATGAAATCAGCAGCTAAACGGTTCACTGAAACGAGAGCTAAACGGCGACGTGATAGATGGTGACGAACAGCAAGATAAGAGTCGAGAGCTAAACGGTTTAAAAGTCGAGCCACTGGATGGTGTTAACTATTTTGTTACTGTCACTTAAATGAACATTCATAACATGTCATTTGACGTTACTTCTGCATTGACTTCTTTCGGTTTCGTGTTTCAGACAAAAAACCTTAAAAGAATATGAATTTCATGGAATGGTAAGTTCTCACACAACTTTTTCTACTTGAGCTAAACTGATTGTAAAATGGGAAAACGAGAAGAATTAATCCTAAATCGCAAATATTGTTCTATTACCCGAAATATTTGGAGATTACATCAATCTTCACTTCTATATTAAATATAAAGTTGAAAGTGAAATGAAGAGGAATGCGAACCTGGTTCGTAGACTGTTATAAATTTGTCCAAATTTTGAAATGTAACGATTTGCCCCGAATTTACACGAAACCGTACCTTGAAGAAATCATTCATCTTGTAAATTTTTTAAACAAAAACTCTAGGAATATGCTAAAAAATAAGGTATTGCACCTGTACAGCTACGGTAAAATGTAATGGTTGCTGACGAAAGTAAGTGTAGGCTTGTTCGCGACAAAATCCTGACATGTCAAACACATAGATCTCTTGAAATGTTCAACCAAAAAAAAGTGAAATATTTCTTACATTTAGACTGGTATCTCATCAGGAGCTGTTGGTAAGTAGTTTTTACTGCTTCATCCACTGTTGCAGATCATCTGCCAAACCAAATATTTCTTGTGAAACTTAGACCTCTCTGTTGTTCAGAATTACTTTGTAGCCTCATTGCGTTGCATAGCAGTGTAGAAAAAAAAATGCCATGAAGCTGGATGAAGTCTGCTACGTCCTAGCTTTTGTTATCCATTATCTCTTCAATGAGTCAGGAAAATTTTTCGAAATATGCATATTTTTTGTGCTCTGCAGTTCACCTCTTAATGAATTGTATATTTTTCAGTGGTGCAAATTTTCATTTTCAAATGCCAACTTTCAGCTCAATCAAACCCAACCATGATTCAAATTCAAAGCCTCCGGGTTTTCATAACCAATCCCTACGTCTTCATTTCAAATTGATGCTTTTTCATTCACCAACAAAAGTTGTCATCTGCTCTGTAGAGGTCAGTTTAGGTTAAATGTTGACATATTTTGCGTTTTCAAGCTTACATGAACAGTAAGAAGTATGTTCAGAGTAGTTTTGCTTGAAAAACCTCGTCAATATCAATATTTATATGGTCAATGGAATCGAAAATGAATGAAAAATGATACAGCAGCTCGGCTGTTTGAATGAATAATGCAGACGAAAAACGGCGAATTGAACATAGTAGGGCATGATTTGAGATTTGTTCTTCCTTCAAGTTCAAAACAACCTAGTGAAAATTTGCAGAATATTTGATGGTGCACAGATTTTGTGGCCATCCGTGCCTTAGAAACTTTCCTTATTCGCTTATTGATAAAAATTTAAACTGGGGGCCAAAAATTAAATTTGCCGCCCCTTCACTAATTAATTTTTAAGAGTTCGACTATTCCCCACCTATTCATATGAAACAAATATGATAAAAGTGTTAGAAAATGTCTGCATAAAAATCTTCACATCACACTTCTTCACATTTTATTGTCAATATTTTGTTATTAATATTCATTGTAAAGCCATCACTTGTTTATATATTATTAAATTTTTAAATCGTATCTTTCTTATTTTCGCTACATGCAAAAGTTTTACCCTTTTTGTCTATGATTGTTGAAAAATTGAGTTTGTTACCGTTTTTCAGTTGATATTTTTGGTGATCATTAATCAAAACCACAGTTTACCGTATACGTTTCGATTTCCCCCCAGCGACGGCAAGGCGCGTGAGTGAATAATTCTGAGGATGGCTGAAATTAAATAGGGAATTAAGCTGAAACGTAAACGGTAAACTGTGGTTTTGATTAATTATCACCGAAACTATCAACTGAAAAACGGTAACATTCATGAACGGTGACTAAAACCTGGAAACAAAAAATTGAGTTTGGAAGCTGCATTGTATAAATATTTCCGGCTTATCATTTTACATCATAAATGCATTTTGGTGATAATCTATTAAATTTACCTGAAGTTGATTACTTAGAACAGTGGTTTTCAATCTTTTTTGTTCAACGTGCCTCTTTCTGATTTTTTTTTTGCAATCATAACCCTGTCAGAAAAAAATGATTTTCAATTGAATGAAAACATTACCTTTACAATCAGAAACCTGATCCTGAGCACTCTCAGTAAGTATTTCAATTTATGACATATTGAAACGATATACACAGACAAACATCCGACGGATGTTTGTCTGTGTAGGCAGGAATCAGAATATATTAGCTCAAATGGCACGTTCACCGTATGTAGTCAGGGATTTAGATTGTCTTCGACTACCTTTTCCATTTTTGATTCATAGCAAAAAAATTGTGTTTTTCGGGACCTTCAGCGCTAAACACTTTTCTGTCCGGTCATTTTTAACCGATTTTTAATTTCTGTGATCTGGAAAGAACGAGAAATGACCTTCCTAACAGTATGTGTTATGTTCTTTTGTTTAAAATACTCTGATCATAACTTTAACTGGCGCCATTCTCCATTTTCTACTGTGCTGCCGCGTATTGAACACAGAATTCTTCACTACAAACCGGGTAATCGATAGCCTGCTTCCGTCAACATCCGGCCGTATAGAGCAACAGGGAGTATCAGTGATTTGAATAAATCAAGTTTTGCGCGAATTCTTAGGCTATTGATTTTGGGCTGACTACGTAAGCCATGCTCGCAGCAGCAACGTGCCTTTTTCCTTTGTGGCGAACATCATTATCATATTTAACTAGTATTTGAAGAAGCAGCAGAGGACAAAGGCGGTATGGCAACGGATCTTGGAGAATGCGCAGAAGACGATACCCAAGTAGCAATTCTGGTTTTATAGCACACTACAAGTGCATTCTAAGTTTTAAGAAGGGCTTCAAGAGTGCCATAAAACCTCAATTGTTACTAGGGTAGGCTGCCGGCTCCGATCTCCAAGAAGTCAAAGCGGAGATCGGTCGGCTGAAAAACAACAAACCTGCCGGTATAGATCAACTACCCAGCGAGCTATTAAAATACGGTGGTGAAACACTGGCTAGAGCGCTGCACTGGGTAATCGCCAATATTTGAGAGGAGGAGATTCTTCCGGAGGAGTGGATGCAGGGTGTTGTTTGTCCAATCTGCAAAAAGGGTGACAAGTTGGATTGCTGCAACTGCCGCGCTCTCACACTACTTAGCGCCACCTACAAGGTCCTCTCCCAAATTCTTTGCCGCCAATTGTCACAATTTGCAAGGGAGTTCGTGGGGCACTACCAAGCGGGATTCATGGGTTCCCGTGCCACCACGGACCAAATATTCGTAATTCGGCAGGTTCTGCAGAAGTGCTGCGAATACAACGCTATTTGTTCATCGATTTCAAATCGGCGTATGACACAATCGATAGAGATCAGCTATGGCAGATAATGCACGAGTACGGTTTTCCGGATAAGCTAACAAGATTAGTCAAACCGACGATGGATCGGGTGATGTGCATTGTTCGAGTATCAGGGACACTCTCGAGTCCCTTTGAATCTCGAAGAGGGTTAAGGATGGTCTATCGTGTTTGCTGTTCAACGTTGTGTTAGAAGGTGTAATAAGGAGAGCGGGGATAGACACGAGTGGCACGATATTTAGGAAGTCCGTCCAGCTTCTTGGCTTCGCCGACGACATTGACATAATGGCACGGAAATTTGAGGCAATGTCGGAAACGTACATCAGACAGAAAGCTGAAGCCAGCAGGATTGGACTTGCCATCAACGTTTCGAAGACAAAATACATGAGAGGAAGAGGTTCTAGAGACGACACTGTGAACCTCCAATTCCGAGTTCGGTTAACGGTGACGGATTCGAGATGGTCGACGAATTCGTGTATTTGGGCTAACTGATAACCACCGACAATGATACCAGCAGAGAAATTCAGAGACAGATCTTGGCGGAAAATCGTGCCTACTTTGGACTCCGGAGGACGCTCCGGTCGAACAAAATTCGCCGCCGCACGAAGTTGATTATCTACAAGACGCTGTTTAAACCGGTGGTCCTCTACGGCCACGAGACCTGAACTATGTTCGTGAAGGACCAACGCGCCCTTGGAGTTTTCGAACGAAAGGTGTTGCGTACCATCTATGGTGGCGTGCAGATGGAAGACGGAACGTAACGCAGGCGAATGAACCATGAGTTGCATCAGCTGCTGGAAGAACCATCCATCGCGCGTACCGCAAAAATAGGTCGTTTGCGGTGGGCTGAACACATCGTAAGAATGTCGGACGACGACTCGGTGAAGATGGTTCCTCGAAGCACAAGAAGACGGGGCGCACAACGAGCACGGTGGATCGACCAGATAGAGGACGACCTGCGGACCCTTCGAAGACTGCGAGGCTGGCGACAAGCAGCAATGGACCGAGTGAAGTGGAGACGGCTTCTGCATGCAGCAAGAGACAACAAGGCCTGAACGGTAAGGTAAGTATTTGAAGATATGTATATGAATTCGTTGTACCGTACCCCACCGATTTCCCTCCTCGAAACCAACACGACTGCTACGTTCTCTACCAGCTACCATGCACCTTGTCTTGTCAGAGTTTATAGTCAGTCCGATGCTTGCAGCTGCCCTTTTAAAAGGTAACAATGTTTCTTCCAATGCTCTGCGATCAATACCAATGATGTCGAAATCGTTCGCGAAATCAAGAAGCATGTGAGATCTCGTGATGACGGTTCCGTTCCTATGCACATCAGATCTTCGTAACGCTTGATTTTATCGTATCCAGCATCATACGAATCAGCTTAATCAGTTTTGTTGGGGAACCACGCTCAAGCATTATCTGTCACAGTTCCTTTGTTTTACTGTATCGTATGCCACCTTAAATACACAGATGGTGAGTCCGCAAATTGTTTTCCCGAAATATATCCAGAATTTGTCGCTGGGTAAACATTTGCTCCGTCGTTAACTGTCCTTCTCGAAACCCGCTTTGAAATTCGCCGGCAAAGCATTCAGCCAACGGGCGCAGTCTACTCAACAGAAAACGAGAAACTACCTTGTAGGCAGCATTGAGGATCATTATGCCTCGGAAGTTTACAGCCCCTCTCCAAGATTAGGCATATGAGGCCATTCAACCAATCCGAAGGCATTTTTTCTCCCACGCAGATCATGCCAATCACGCAGTGGATTAGTTCGCACAGCCAGTCACTCCTAATTTTTAGAAGTTCACCCGGGATTCTGCCCTTCCTAACGACCTTATCGTTTTTAAGCTTTCGTATAACCTCCCGTCTAGAAATCACTGAACAAAAAGAAATTGAAGGTTTGTTTATCCCTCGCTTCGCCGGGTAAACAAACCTTTAATTTCTTTTTGTTCCTCTTCGGTCGAACAACGTTCGCTACCGTACGAAGCTAAACTTCTATAGAACACTTATTAGACCGTTTGTCTTATTTACTATGCTGGTACCGTACCCGCTATTTAATAGGAAAGAAAACACCTCTCCAATGGAATTAAAAGATTGAAAATACAATGTATTCTTTTTGAGTTAGAGGCATTAAAAGAAAAACAAATAGTTCACAGAAAAGTTCAATAACTCCGTAACAGTTGAAATTTGATTATTCGTGTAGAATGATTTTTTCTTGATCCTCAATCACCCCTAGAGAGATTCTTAACCATGGACCAAGCCACCTGTATATGATAATGCTCCCTGGTTTAATCCCAACAAATTAGTCTGCATACTCCCACTACTACCTTGCAATATGTATACAGTTTTGTTCTATCGCATCCATCATACCGATCGCCAACTTTTTTAATCGTCAATAGTTGCCAAAATGAAATAAATTGATTTTTATCGTGATTAATGAAACTTAAATAATTACTAAAAAAATTGAATTGAGTGGAAAATAAAAAAGCCATTGATCGATTTAAACAAATGAAGGTTTGTACCCTTTAGTATTAGTACACCTTTAAATAATTGTTGCACGATGAAGTCAAAGCTTTATGGTAATAATACGCATTTCCTAAAATACCTCGGATAAAATATACAGTTTCACGATTTACTGCAGTTTTATAGATAAATATAGGGCTGATTTCTTCACTTTTACCTAACGTTTGAACTAAGTTTAACGAACCAGTAAACCTTGTTTAAAAGCTAAGCGAGGGTGAATAGATCGACCCTAAGAAAAAATACTAATTTAAAAAGGTTTCGGTTGTACCGTTTTGAACAAGAATTACAAGCTGTCATACAAATTAGCTACTACATTACCGAGGCGCTTCGCACACTGACCGGCAATTTTATGATACTGTTTTTAACCTTCCGGAAGTCGCGCTAGTGCACTGAGTGCACACGGCTCTGAAAAAATAGTCTTGGAGCATTAGCGGCTGCTCGTTCAGTGGGCCACATGCGCGACTTCCGGAGGGTTAACGAAAAGAAATATTGGAGCTTTTCAAATAAGTATAAAAATACCTATACTTAACATTTCAAGAATCTGAAAATAGGTCATGTTTTTAACGGGTTTCACTCTCCGTTATTCCACTGTTTTCCACATTTTTCGAGCTGTTTTCCTGTTGCCCTCAACAATTTGACGAGTTTTATTAAATCAAATTAAAATTGCCATACTTTTGAATTGAAGCGAAGTTTTCTTTGTTAAAATTTTTGCTGATATATTAGATCGACAAAATTCAGCTAAACCTTCCTGACACTGTGCCATCAAAAGCCAGTCTATATTCATAGCGGTATTGATACTTACTCATATCTTGCAGGCACTCATCGATGGTTTCACCATTTTTAACCCAACCAGCGGAAATGGCAAGCTCCTTGTTGATTTTATCGTCCTCGGTCAGGATACCGTTCTTTTGCAGAAAGCACCGCATAAAACACTGGAATAACAAACATATGTCCATTATTAGATTGTTTTAAAATGCCGACCGTGTCCATTGCTACCATTGGAGTTTTATCCGTTTCATCTGGAAAACTGCCAGTGTCATTCAATTCACTCAGATAGTCCATGGTTATGATAAACGTCTTGTTGCATTCGGAGTAAATTTCCTCCAGGCTATTGTTTTTACTGCTACTCATCATAATTGTGGACGGATCAGCTAGTAAGGCCTCCCGCAGTTCAGCGTCATCGTTGTTGGATAGACTGCAGCCTGAAGCGCCCAGGATTACCAGCAAACCCAGCAGGATGCCTTGTTGTACTACCGCTTTCATGATGTTTTCAACAGAGATCCGAAGTTGATTGCAGCCTGAAAATACTTGCGCTTTTCCTATTTGTTCGCTTCTCTTCACTATGTCCCAGCAATAATCTCGTTTTATTAGTTTCCACAACTGCAGCTTGCCGTTTAGTGTTATTTTTCCTCTTTTATATAGCATTCGAAGCCGCTGTGGGAAAAACCACATGATCCCAATTTTCTCGACCGTGATTTGATTGGATGGGAGGGAAAATTGTTTCATTCAATACATGTCACTACGAGAACATGCCGTTGCATGGTGTGGCAGTTTTTTTCTTTCTAAATCGCTTCAATTGCCAACAAACAAGCACGGAATGAAAGGGGAATTGTGTCATCTAGTTCCCGGACTGACTAGCAGACGGGTTCTTCCATCAAAGCTACTGATTGTGCGGTTCGAGGAATTGCGCTCAAAAGCCATCAATCAAAACGGTATGTTATGAACCGACTGAATTGCCCGGTGAGTGACAAATGGGGATTGCATGTCCCTGTGAAAAGTTGTAAATATATAGAGTAAAGGCATAACAATGAATTTTCACTTTCGAATCCCATTCATTATTAACACTGGGGGATTTTTTAGAACTCCCTTGGTTTCTTTTATGTTCAAGAGCTTTTCTACGCCAGTGCAGCTAACATGACTTAAGGGGCCGTTCATATACCACGTTGTTCAAAAAAACTTTGTTGTTGTCCTTCTCATCCACCTCCTAACAATGTTCACGAGAACGTTCCCCATGTTTTTGTCGAGTGATATGTCTCATCAAGAGGTTTTCCAAATTCAGGTAAAATACAATTAGTCGCGTTTTGTTGGACTTTTTTATAGTAGCTGTAACCTGAATAATTGATTGAAAATCGTTCAAACTTTGTTCAAAAATCTTTATAGGTATTCGTAGGAATTTGTAAAAATTGCAAACATCTAAAAATATGTATGTCTAAAATACCCTTTTTGCATTCTTCACAATACACACCAAAATTTAAATCAAATATTAGGTCTTCCATTGGCTCATTTAAAGTCAATAACATGATTTCCAATTCAAAAACATTGGATGACAATTATATATTAAATTTATTCTAGTGTTTCTTGGAGCAATATTTTGCTCGCTTTTGACTTTGTGATGACAGTTCGTCGCTGTTGTGCTATCTTATGACAAACGCCATTTTGGGGTAAACAGAGTTAGACATGCCACATTACTTGTTTGAAAAATCTCTACAAAGTGGCGTTTTCAGAATTTTGAAATTCTGCTTGGTTACTTAGATATAGCGAGAAACATGATGAGAAATTGTGAGTTTTTTGCTTAAAATCACTGTATCTAAGGATTTGCTCAAGTTATATTGAAGTTTTAGATGTTTTTATGTGTGAAAATGTCCGAGGAACACAATGGCATAAACATTTTCAAAAGAAAATTACACGAGTTGTGAGAAAAACACAGTTTTAGTTTTAAACTGAAAATAAAGGATATTTGGCAACACTGTAACTAAAATTAACTATTTTTTCTAGATGCCCTGACTCATTTGTTTCAAAATACATTTCATCGATTGTTTATAGACCATATGAACGCAAAGATATGAATAAAAGTTAAAAATTGGTGATTTTTTTTCTATGGAAAATTTTCCATGCACGATTATGACACGTCATACAAATTTTGTCATCAATACACGCCTATGACACGTGTGAGTGCGACTTTTGTTTACATTCATAGTAAAAACTCGCAACATAGTCAAGCGATCTTCGTAATATTTGAGAGATTGATGAAGAATAGATAGAAGCATTAATTGTCTTCTTTGGATTGTTTATACCATTTATAAGTTTCAAGATATTCAATCTCAAACTTTAAAAATCGTTTTTCTCGAAATGTGCTAAATGGCGCTTGTCATAAGATAGCACAACACCAACGAGTTCCTAACGATGTTTTCGTTTTATTGAAATGTATACATACTAGATAAGCTCCGCATTGTGATATCATATGTAAAGAAAGAAAACGACTTTACTGAGGATTTATAAAGCATTACCGTGTCTACATTCCCACATCAAAAGTAGAGATCGTCGACGTTATCACCGACTAGTTTTAAATGCTATTAAAATACCGCTTTTAGCAAAATATATGGCTGCATTAGTACATCACCATTAAAAGACTGTTTTACTGCAGTTGTGCGTTTAAACTAACAAGATTTTTAAAAAATGATTAATTGAATGCAGATTAACAACAGCTACGCATACAAAATGCCAATGCACTATTTTGCAGATAAACTGATGAGGGCTATACCATTCACCACGATAAAATATTATGACCTCTTGGCTCTAGAAGACTGCTACTCTGACATTCGCTAGTTACTGTTTCAAAAAACTATGGGCGGAATTTTTTCTCTTGAAGGAGCCATCAAATGTAACAGCTCGAGGAAGCGCTGATACAAAGCTTATGCAAACCGCTTCTGATCTTAGTAATTCGGGATCAAACCAAGAGTTTCCAGCATTACCAGGAGCGCCAACAATCTCAAGTGGTTAAACATTACAACCAGAGATTCAACTTAGCACAGGAGTGGGTGGGTTTAGGTTGGGCACCGCAACATTTGTGTAATAGCGGAACTCTTCCCGAGGAGACTTCAATTCTCACGGTATGACATGGAGTTGCCTTGTCGATTTTTTTATTTAGATTATAGATGATTGAACTTTAGAGTCATTCACCGTTTTTCAGGTTCAAAACATCTCTATAGAAAAATTTCTAACTCCACGTGCAGGGTTGGGAATTGAACACTGATGGGCTGCGTACAAGGCAATCGACTTTCCAACTACACCATGCCCGTCTCTTGTCTTCTCGAAAATAATCCATATAACTCACTCCACGATCTTTGCTATAGTCGGTCTGCCTCATTTATGTTTCTACGGAATTGAGTAAACGAGCGATGAAGTTTGCAACCATTTTAGCTATTTTTCCAATTTGGAGTCTTTGTATTTGATTTTTTTGTGTTGGGCAGCTCAATCACGTACGTTATTAATCTTTGAAGACATTTTACATTTGAGAACAATGCCATTTATAGTAAATAATCTATAACAATGAAATCTGGATGGACCTGACTACGCCGAAGCGTGATATTCTGGAGCCTTTTGTGGAGTTTCGGTTTAGCGCCTCTGTGGTGTTTGCATTGACTTCCGTTTTCAGTTTGACTTGCAAATAATAATTTAGTGTGTCCCTGGAAGTGGCACAGTGGATTTTGGCTTATTTTATGACTTATTTCAATTATTTCATAAAGTAGTTCAATATATCAGCTCCCTGTGGTGTAGGCGCCCTTGGGGAGGTCTCCCTGGCCAATCGCACGCTACGGGCTTACTGATTTCTTCATCTTCGAATAACTTTAAAAACAAGGTTTAATGCATCAGTAGGCATGGTTTAACAGTTAAGCGGTTATATATAAAGTTGAATGGGTAAAGTGAGCTAAGCTCTTGATTTTTTGAAGGTTTTTATGAAAATATTATTTGAAAAAGCGAAAGACAATTTATTGGTATTTTTTCGACTCTTTCGATCGATTCGTGATTCATTCGCCCATCTCTCCTTTTAAGTGTAAAAAGCTTGTTTACAACATTTAAAAAGTTTTCAAACTTGACATCTGGCATCGATGGTCACAAGATAGCACAACTCGTTCAATCGTGAAATTGGCGTTTCGCTCGATCCTAGTAACCTAGCAGAATTTCAAAATTCTGAAAAATCCACTTTGCAGATATTTTAAAATTCAGTACTATGGCATATATAACTCAGTTTACGCCATAATGGAGTTTGTCATAAGATAGAACCACAGTGACGATTTGGCATCAAAAGTACAAATTCGATTTCAAAAATTTCATGAAAAAAATTGTTCCGGCTTACATGGGAATTTCATATGTGCCAGGACGATTAAGTCTATATTTCTGGAACCATATAACCGATCCGTACGAAATTTTATGGCTATCAATGGTTATTATATCTCTAGTTAAATCTTAAGCAAATCCACCTAATTATACCGATGCCGAAAAACCGATCTGAAATTGGTAATTTTGAAAGATAGCAACTTTTCCCGGGAATGTCGGAACTTTAATTTTTTCTGCCGAATCTCAGTTTTTTCGCATCTTTTGCCGAAATTTCAACAGCTGAGATCTCAGTAAACAATATCAGTAAAAGTGACGTTTGATAGCTGAGACTCGGAAAATATTTCACCGAAAATCAGCAAACAAAGCTGACTTTACTGATAAATCAGTTTCCAAATTTGCTGACCGCACGGCTGTTAGGAAATTACCGAACTGTATGGTGATGGCAATGTAGCCAACGAGGCTTCGGAAGGCGGGTGGAGGAGAGGAGGGTTGATGGGAGGTGCAACCAATCGCATTTTATACCTTCCATTTTATACTTGGTTTGTGAAAATCGGTTCAATCATCACCGAGTATGGCTTCTGAAATATGCCCGGAACCACCGGAATTGTCGATAGTGGGCAATAACTTGAAAGCATCTTTGATCGGCTATCAGTGATCTAGATCTGTAAATCAAAGTAATTTGATATCCATTTCAGTAGACGTTTAACCTCTGGGGTATTACGATTGTAACGGATTATGTGGGAAATTCCGTACTCACCAACCTATAGCTCCAAAAGTCTGATCTGAACAAAAGATGGAACGTTTCTATAGTTTCGTGGACATGCAAATGGGACTCAGTTGGAATAGTTATTTCTATTTTCACAGAGGTTTCTTTTTGGCGTTTGTCGCGTTGGGTTGAAATATCATAATCATGCTTTTGAAATGAACTCTTCCATTTATTTATGCGATCATAATGCACACATCAAATCGGTCATAACGAGATAGCCTTCCTTTGCTTAGGCGCGGTTGGAGCTGATACGGTTACCGATTCGGTTCGGCAGAGTCGGCATTTCTGGCATTGCAGGCGCGGCTGGGGCTTCTGGAGCAGTTGGCGCTTCTGGGGCAGCTGGTGCCTCTGGGCCTTCTGGGGCTTCTGGGGCTTCTGGAGCTTCCGGGGCTTCCGGGGATTCTGGCGCTTCTGGAGCACCTGGCATTTCTGGCATTGTTGGCATGTCGGGCATTGTAGGCATATCAGGAACATCGGGCATCTGAGGAGCGGCGTGGATCGCTGTAGAATCGAAACGAGCGTGAATATATAATATGGGTAGTATTGACGAAACGTGAACTTACCAACGGCGACCAGGAGGAGAGCAAAGGACGTTAGCTTGAACATTTTGATCGGGGGGTTTGAATACTGCTTGCACTTCGGTTTTTTGCTTCAGGTGAATGATGTGGTTATGACAGAGTGGGAAAGCTTTTATACAAATTCGCATGCGATTAGAACAATGTTGCAGGTTTTTATCGGCAAACAATTACACGAAGGTAATTTTTCTATTGTACCAGCTTGGCATTGCATTGATAACCTTTGATTCAGGAATTTCAAATTAACTAATGTCTCCAAGTGCAGTAGAAATTGCCCCTTTCAGGTGGAAGAATATATGATTAGCGTGTTCATTCGATTGAATGTTACTTAATTGAAAGTGGTTAGGGGAACAAAACTGATAATAAAACGACTTTTTCAAGTTTGTTTTCACTTTTTAAGAAAAGAAGAAAAAACGGTTTTCTTGCTTTCTTAAACAGCATGTACGAATTATAATATTGGATACCGAAAAATGGTTCCATATTTAGCTCTACTTGTATTATTGATATAACACACGATTTTTTTTTTTTTTTTTGTTTATTTGATAGGCACAAATGCGTTAGTTTGGCGGTGCCGAATTCTTTTGTTTTTACATTTTGAATATCTTAAAACTAGGAGGTTACAATGTTGAAATATTTTTTTAAAAAAGAGAAAAAATTTACAGCTATCTTAAGACTAGAAAAAAAAAATTCTATATATAAAAGAGGGGGCAAAAGATTTTTTTTATGAAAAATTTTAAAACAAGGAATTCAATACTAATAGTTTTTTAGGAAATATTTACAGTTATCTTAAAACTAACAATATAGTTTGGTACACAAAAGGGGGAACAAATATTTATGAAAAATTTCACAGATGTTTTAAAACTAGGGATACAATTCTATTTACAAGATGGGGGACAATAGTTTTAACAAAGAGTAGAAATTACAACTATCTTAAAACTAGGAATACGGAATACAAATTTGATTTTTTATCGGATACTTATGCTTGGTCATTTCCAAAATCGGTGTAGAAGTAGTTGTATCAAGGACAGGGGAGAGAAGGCGTAGATGGTGACCGGTAGAGAAGAGCAAAACTTGCAACTTTCGGGCAAACGGGAGATCAGCGAAACAAATTTGCGCCTCAGTCTAGTAGGTCGGATTGGCGGATGGTATTCTTCGGACCCGCGGGGAATCCTTCAAAGGGAATCCTTCGGACCTCGAGTCGCTCTCGCTTCAGATTCCGTAGCGATAAGGGCGACGGCGGTTACATAGTGGCAGTCTGAAGCTTATCGGTTCCACACGGCAAGAGAAAACTTCTAAAAACGAGAAATAAAAAGAGAGGGGCTAAATTGGGATATTTATCGTTTTTATGAAAGTATAAATAAGGGACATATAGGGGAAATCACGATTTGCCAGCATATCTCGGACTGGGACATTGGGTGGTCTACCTCGAGCCCGAAGGGAATCCTTTAACTGAGACCTGGCGTCCAAATACCCGGCGCATACCCAGACAACGTGCTCGATGTCATGATAACCCTCGTCACAAGCGCACAGACTACTCTCCGCAAGCCCAATACGCCGCAAATGTGCATCTAAGGTGTAGTGGTTGGACATAAGTCGGGACATTACACGAATAAAATCCCGACCCACATCCATCCCCCTGAACCAAGGCTTCGTTGATACCTTTGGGATAATCGAATGTAGCCATCGTCCAAGTTCACCATTGCTCCACGAGGTTTGCCAACTGTTGAGTGTCCTCTGACGACAAATACTAAAAAATTCGTTGAAGCAGATTGGTCTTTCGTATATTTCACCATTTAATGCGCCCACCTTTGCTAATGAGTCGGCCTTTTCATTGCCCGGGATAGAACAATGAGAGGGTACCCAAACAAAGGTAATCTGATAAGATTTTTCAGATAACGTACACAAGGACTCCTGTATCTTCCCCAGAAAATACGGGAATTGCTTTTTAGGCTTCACCGCACGAAGAGCCTCGATAGAGCTGAGGCTGTCCGAAATGATGAAGTAGTGATCTGTGGGCAGAGTGTCGATGATCCCAAGGGTGTACTGAATTGCAGCTAACTCTGCGACGTAAACTGAAGCGGGATCATTGAGCTTGAATGAAGCGGTGATAGTATTGTTGAAGATACCGAAGCCAGTGGACCCATCGAGATTTGATCCGTCAGTGTAGAACATTTTGTCACAGTCGACTTCTCGGAATTTATTATAAAATATATTGGGGATCACTTGAGGGCGTATATGGTCCGGGATTCCACGAATCTCTTCCTTCATGGATGTGTCGAAGAATACAGTAGAATCAGAAGTATCTAGGAAACGAACACGGTTGGGAGTATACGTAGAAGGATTAATGCTCTGTGCCATGTAGTCGAAGTACAAGGACATAAATCGGGTTTGAGAATTAAGCTCGACGAGCCTCTCGAAGTTTTCAATCACCAACGGGTTCAGAATGTCGCATCGGATGAGCAATCGATATGAGAGTTCCCAAAATCGATTTTTTAGCGGAAGAACGCCCGCCAGCACTTCGAGACTCATCGTATGGGTCGAATGCATGCAACCCAAGGCAATGCGCAAGCAACGATACTGGATTCTCTCCAGTTTGATGAAGTGTATGTTCGCAGCGGAGCGGAAACAGAAACACCCGTACTCCATCACCGATAATATCGTTGTTTTGTACAACCTGATCAGGTCTCCTGGGTGAGCACCCCACCATGTTCCAGTTATTGTTCGGAGAAAATTGATCTTTTGTTGGCATTTCTGTTTCAGATACCTAATGTGACATGCCCAGGTACCTTTAGAGTCGAACCAGACCCCGAGATATTTAAATGTGAAAACCTGGTTGATCGTTGCACCCATTAATAGAAGCTGGAGTTGCGCCGGCTCACGCTTCCTAGAAAAAACAACCAACTCAGTTTTCTCCGTGGAGAACTCAATACCCAGCTGAAGAGCCCAAGCAGACAAATTGTCCAAGGTATTTTGTAATGGTCCTTGCAAGTCGGCAGCTTTGGGCCCTGTAACAGAGACCACCCCGTCGTCTGCAAGTTGCCTTAGCGTGCATGAATTGGCAAGACAATCGTCAATGTCATTAACGTAAAAATTGTAGAGCAGGGGACTTAGACATGAGCCCTGGGGAAGACCCATGTAGCTAAATCGCGATGTTGTTAAATCGCCATGCGAAAAGTGCATGTGCTTTTCAGACAACAGGTTTAGCAAAAAGTTATTTAGAGTCGGTGAAAGACCATGCTGGTGCAGCTTCTCTGACAGAATGTTGATAGAAACTGAGTCAAAAGCCCCCTTAATATCCAAGAAGACTGATGCCATCTGCTCTTTGTTAGCATAGGCCATTTGGATTTCTGTAGAAAGCAACGCAAGGCAATCGTTCGTCCCTTTGCCTTTGCGGAAGCCAAATTGTGTATCTGACAGTAAGCCATTTGCTTCAACCCAATTGTCGAGGCGAAACAAGATCATTTTCTCGAACAACTTCCGAATACAGGACAGCATTGCAATCGGCCGATACGAGTTGTGGTCGGAGGCTGGTTTTCCTGGTTTTTGAATGGCGATGACCTTCACTTGCCTCCAGTCATGAGGGACAATGTTACCCTCAAGAAACTTGTTAAATAAGTTCAGCAAGCGCCTTTTTGCAGTGTCAGGCAGATTCTTCAGCAAGTTGAATTTGATTCTGTCTAACCCTGGGGCGTTATTGTTGCATGATAAGAGAGCAAGTGAAAACTCCACCATCGAAAACGGTGTTTCGTTCGCGGTATCGGGAGGAGACGCGGCGCGGAACGTTTTCTGTACCGGGACAGAGTCCGGACAGATCTTCTTGGCGAAAGCGAATATCCAACGGTTTGAATATTCCACGCTCTCGTTGGTACTATTACGGTTACGCATACGTCGAGCCGTACCCCAAAGAGTGCTCATCGCTGTTTCTCTCGTTAACCCGTCGACGAACCGGCGCCAATAACTGCGTTTTTTGGCTTTCATTAGACTCTTCATTCGCCTTTCTAACGACGCGTACTGTTGATAGCTAGCGGGTAACCCGTCTTCCCGGAAGGCCTTATATGCAGTGGACTTCTCCGCGTACAGCTCTGAGCACTCTTTATCCCACCACAGGGTGGGAGACCGTCCATGGGTATTCGCGCTGGGTACTGGTTTAGTCTGAGCTTGATTCGCACTGTCGAGAATCAAGCCAGCCAAAAACCTGTACTCTTCCTCCGGAGGAAGTTCTTGAGCGGATTCGATTTTAACGGATATCGCGGTCGCGTAACTCTTCCAATCAATGTTCCGTGTGAGGTCATACGAGACATTGATTGTTTCCGATGGTCTTGAACCGTTAGCAATTGAAATCACGATAGGCAAATGATCGCTACCGTGGGGATCAGGGATCACCTTCCACATGCAATCTAACTGTAGCGATGTCGAGCAAAGCGATAAATCCAACGCGCTTGCGCGTGCTGGTGGTGTAGGAATCCGCGTCATTTCTCCCGTGTTTAAGATGGTCATGTTGAAATTATCGCAAAGATCTTGGATTAATGTTGATCTATTATCATCATGAAGACAGCCCCATACCGTACCGTGCGAGTTAAAGTCTCCCAGAACTAGCCGCGGTGCCGGTAAGGATTCCGTGATATTACAAAGCGTTCGGTGCCCTACCGAGGCTCTAGGAGGAATGTAGATGGAAGCAATGCAAAGGTCTTTACCTTTGATTAAAACTTGACAAGCGACAATTTCAATGCCTGGTGTCGAAGGGAGGTTAATTCGGTTGAAAGAATAGCACTTTTTGATCCCCAAAAGTACTCCTCCATAAGGGTTTTCTCGATCCAGACGGATTATATTAAAGTCGTGGAAGTTGAGATTTATATCAGAAGTTAACCAGGTTTCACATAATGCGAAAGCATCACATTTTAAACTGTTTAGTAAGAATTTGAAGGAATCGATTTTCGGGAGGATACTTCTGCAATTCCACTGTAGAACAGTGATCGAATCGGTGACCTCGTTCGATGACTTAGCCATCGAAGGATACGATCGCTGCAAGGAGGGGCCATTTAGTAGTCAACTGCTTCAAAAATGTTTGCACTATAGGGAGAAAACGTATCAGAAGGCTTTTAAGAGGATCAGTAACATTGAAAGCTGTGAAAATTAAGTCCACTATGTCAGAAAATTTCATTAGTCCGTTACTGGACTGAGTATCTGTTTGAAAAACGGGGACACTTGGGGTTTTTGGTGTCCCTGGAAGTGGTGGGTACTCCTTGTTAGAATTAATATTTCCAAGTCCTGGAGCAAATTGCTTCGGCTTTTGTGCATCACTTCCGTTGGATTTATTGGTTGTAGATGGCGCACTCTGAGTGGACGACACCTTGGCACCCTTACGAGGCAATGTAGGGGAGGCTAGATTTCTCCTCTTCCTGGATTCCCCTGGGTTAACCAATGATGTTCCCTCTTGTGGGTCGTCAGATTCTTGCTCAACGCCAGCCAATAGAGCAAAGGAATTTTCGGAAGGGACAGATGGCGAAGCATTCTTTAGCATTTCTGCATAAGAGTGCCTCGAGCGATCCTTAAGGGAGCGCTTAATTTTATCCCCGCGCTGCTTGTACACCGGGCATGACTTAAGAGCATGTGGAGGGCCCCCGCAGTAAATACACTTCTCAGTTTCTCCACCGCAAGCGTCATCCTCATGCTCTCCCTCGCATTTGCCGCACCGTTTTTTATTGCCACAATAAGTGGCTGTGTGGCCCAGTTGCTTGCAATTGCTGCAGTTCATTACCCGCGGTACAAACAGGCGAACGGGTAAGCGAACCCTATCCAGGAGGACATAGTTGGGAAGAGCAGACCCGGAGAAAGTCACCCGAATCGAGTCTGACGGAGAATAAGTTGTCTTATCATTTTCTGTTTTTGCAGAATACAATTGCTTGCATTCCAGAATCTTCACCTTTTGAAGTGAAGGGTCCTTAAAGCAGCCAACCCCGTACTTCAACAGGTCTTCGCACTTTAGACCCGGTTCGGCGACTATTCCATCGATCTCCACTGCCCTACAAGGCACATACACTCTGAATTGTTTCGTAAAACGCTCGCTGCGAGCAATCTGGTTTGCCTGATCGAGGTCATTTACTATAACGCGTATCTTATTGGCTCGAACACGTGTTATCTGAGCTACGACCGGGTAGTTAGCAGTCAGCTCCCGTGATATTTCTAGAATATTGGGCGATTTCGTGTTGGGCCGGAAATACACCACCCAGGGTCCATTTGAACTGGCTGGGTATGTTTTAATACGGGGAGGACTGGGGGAATCAGGGGAGGGAGTAATATCGGGTTTATCCGGTAAATCCATGGGAATATCATTCCCATCCAATGTTACTTCGCCCTCGGCCATTTAGGCACGAGGATAGCACGTGGTGTAAACGAGAGATGAAACTTGTATTCAGGGGAAAGGGAAAAGTAGACCGATCGGGGAAAGGGAAACGAAAGAAAGAAAAATAATACTTAGCTTATATAGCGGCGTGTCCGGCAATTCTGGTATTCACTTCACCAGCCTGGGCACCGGCGAACAAAGACTGCCTCAAACAATAGTTGACCTTCACTGACAATATATATTCTTGTTCACTTTATGCACAGCACCAGAAAACGAACTGCTTCGATCGAGAGCTCGGAGAGTTATGATATAACACACGATTTGTAAATAATTATGTTTTGTTCTAGAGAAACTTTTTTATTTCTTCTTTCAAATAAAACTTTTCCCTATTTTAATATATTTAGAAAAGATCGAAGCGATTCACAAGGTTAACATTAAGATTTAAAATCGTTCATATTGACGTACAATTTATATTTACCTTCGTGTAGTTTTATTGCGTGTGTTGGCAAAATCATGTTTATCAATTTATATTCTTCCAAAAAATATCTATCTTCTGAATTTATTACATTAATAGCTGATGTTCCTAAGGCAAATTTTATATTTGGCGATAAAAGGTGTCACGGTCACAATTTTCCCAACAATATTAAGTGCACGTGCGAGTTTATATTAATGGACAAACTATTTTTTTTCTTGATGTTCAGTGACTACATAATACAACCAAATTTTGTGATTAGGCTTCTAAAGTCTTCATTTAGAATTGTCGAGATTTAAAGTCCTTATACTTAAACTAAGAAATGGAATTATCTCTTTACACTAGACACAGAAATTGCCCGTGTGAGAAAAGGGTTATGAAACAGATGCTAGAAAAACGCATTAATTTTTCGAATATGAATTCAAAGTTCATCCTTTTTTGTTCTTTTGACCTGCGTGTACAAATCAAATGCTGCAGATTTAAAAATTTTTAATAGACTTCGTACTGCATAATTTATGAAGATTATTAAAGAAGACATAAAAAATTGTCCGTACAGTTCCCGTTAAACCGTTATGTTTCTGACGCAGTACCCGAGTACCTTTTTCGGATTCAATGAATGAAATTCCAATGTTTTATCTATAGCCGAAAATTGAAACTTTATGACATCTTAGAACTTCACTAAATCAAGCTTTTGGGATAATAATATTGTTGATATAGGGTAGACGTGCCCTTATTTATCTCATTAGTCACGATGTCACACTATTTCGCTGATAACTCGGCTTACACTGGTTAGATTGCGCTTTAATATGTATCAACATCTTTGCTTTGTTTTTAAGAAGACGATCAATAAAAAATCTGGCTTGAAAAATGTAAAATACTCTCGTTAGATCGAAGCGAAAAGTCGAGTACAACGCACCCTTATTCATCCTACCATTTGAGCTGATGCGTTGAATAGAGATAGCAGACATTGCTCTAACTAATGTGTTCAAATGGGTGGGATGAATAGAGGTGCTAAGATGAATTAGGGCACAGTAACCCTAGTAAGGGGGCGAGTGAGGAGGGGCTCCTGAATTTTTTTACTACATAGCAGGCCGACGAGGGTACCCGGGTATCCACAAAAGTGAAATGCCAATAACTAAGGCAAATTTCCAAACGATTTAGATACATTTGGGTATTTTGGATTCAGGAACTCATCCACTTTTAGACTTGTTAAAAATGAATCGCGTTACTCCATTCGGTTTCCGGGAATCCGGAAGCATGTTCCAGTGCTGGGATACTATTTGTGAATTTCAATGGAATACTGGCAATATGGCTATTGGGCTCTATCCCATTTGGCATAATGTCATTTGGCATAATGCCCTTTGGCATAATGCTATTTGCCATAATGACCATTTGGCATAATGACCATTTGGCATAATGTCAATTTGGCATAATAATCATTTGGCATAAAGGTTCTTTAGCATAATGGTCATTTGGCATAATGCCATTTGGCATAATGGTCATTTGGCATAATGGTCATTTGGCATAATTCCATTTGGCATAATGGTCATTTGGCATAATGCCATTTGGCATAATGCCATTTGGCATAATGCCATTTGGCATAAGGGTGGTTTGGCATAACCAATTAGCACCCCGCATTTACCGAATGCGCGCAAATAAGGAGAATGCCTATGCGTTATGAGCGCAGGGAGAATGGTGATTGACGGTCCAGGAAAGATCAACCTGGTCTACAATACATTTGACTAGTTTATTTCGTCTGCGTTTTACTATCGAGGGGAGCACTGCACCTTCCCTTTGGTGTTTGCTCTGATGACAAGCGAATCAGCTATAGAGCAGTGTTGTCTAAGCTTATCGAAATTGCTGATGAGGTCGACGTTGAATTGCACCCAGAAGTGATTTTAACAGATTTGGAAAGGCTCTTATCAATGCGTTTGCCGAAGAGTTCCCTGGTTCAAGGCATGATGGATGTTTTTTTTTTCATTTAAGCATGAACTTGTGGAAATATATCCAACAAAATCGTTTGTTGCAGATTTTCAACAAAAATGAGAACTATTTAATAGATACAAAAAAACCTGTTTTAACCCACCTAGCGGTTCAATTGTGCCTTTCTCGTTTCTATAAACTACGGCTCGGTGGCAGGTTATTTTCAACATAATTGTGGAATTGTCCATTACATTCTTAGTACACTTTGCACTTATACACAATGGCTTGCCAGCCACGAACTTGATGAGATACGTGTCGACGGTGAAACACTTGAAATTAAATAATATATCATATTTAATTAGCCTAATCAGCATTAGTTCAATGTTATCTGCTTGCTAACTAATTTTGTCACGCGGGAGTGGGTGTGTTAGGAGGGCGAAAATCCCACGAACAAACGACTCCCCAGCTTAATTTGGTATGCTTTGTGATATGGTGGTGGTCTAAAAATTTTAAAGGGAGGAGAGTGAACTGTAGGGGGGGGAACCCCTCTCCGTATACCCTCAACTATGCCCCTGTTAAAATCCAGAAACCTTATGCCAGTCAAACAAAATTATTAGGATTAGGTTGACGGTTTTCAAAGTGATTTCATAACCTTTCTATATGAGAAAAGCAAAAATGTGCCAAAATCGAAAAAAGCAAATTTTTGTCAATTTTTTTTTTGATTTTGCATCAAATCTCGACGGCAAGTCATGCGCCTTAAAGACATCTGGCATCAAAAATAAAATTCTATTTTTAAAGATAATGGTCATTGGAGTCTTCTGGTGGGTCGCAGTGCTGGTCTGGTGCATATCACCGAAGAACTGAAACTAGAGGAAAAATTTATCGCTTCACAAATCTT
This sequence comes from Topomyia yanbarensis, assembly GCF_030247195.1. Lineage (NCBI taxonomy): Eukaryota > Metazoa > Arthropoda > Insecta > Diptera > Culicidae > Topomyia > Topomyia yanbarensis. Next base: position 368,634,372 of record NC_080671.1, on the reverse strand, counting down.
GGCGCATATGTCACCAACCTCCGAGAAGAAGCGTCGTACTAAAGATCGGATAATTGATGCGAAACTGTGCAAAAATGTTACGAACTTACAAAATTTTGATACTATTGATTATCTTCAAGCAATAGCAGCAAATCGGAGCTCGCAATAAAGATGATTTTTAAATTAAATTTTCTAATCCCTATGACGGTTACTACGAATAAAATCATTGAATATAATTTATTTTGTTTTAATTTGCACATAAACTATTGAAAAAAACAGAACCAGAACAAATGCTTAGTTTACTGAATTTATTTACACAAGGATTTTAAAAGTAAAATTTGCTTTGAGTAAGATATCATAAATTGTGGAAATATGAAATTAGGTATTTGCAAACTTTCGCATTAAAGAACAGCTCATAATTGAAAGAAGGATGAATTTTCAGTAAAGTATGTCATTTATCTTTCAATATTTAGGATAAGTACAGACTAGATGGTTCGGTATTGATGATTTTCTCTTCTTTTAAACATGAGATGTTCTTGAATAGAAAGATTGCCAAAATTTCTATTTTTAACATTTACATAAGTAGAATGAAATCCTTAGATGCTAACTTGTCGTTAATCCAATGATCACTTTACCAAATAAAAAAATATACCAAATAGAATTATGCCAAATGGCGTTATGCCAAATGGTGTTATGCCAAATGGCGTTATGCCAAATGGTCTTTATGCCAAATGGTCATTATGCCAAATTGCCATTATGCCAAGTCACCTTTATGCCAACTGACTATTATGCCAAATAACCATTATGCCAAATAACCATTATGCCAAATGGTCATTATGCCATATGACATTATGCCAAATGGCATTATGCCATATCACATTATGCCAAATGGGGTAGACCCGCGCGCTAGGTACACAAATATATCGTGCCGGACTTGGGAAGCGCTATCTTCTGTGTGCAAATGCGCGATATTTTGACTAGGTTATACATTATTTAAATTTTAATGCTATGATATCAAAATCTTTGGGTTTATCTATTGGAATCTATTCTTAGAAGTATTTCGGGGCGATATGAGCAAAAAAATTGAAAATTTATCGTGAGATTTCTGAATTATATGCGTTTAAAATTGGACCACTTTTCGTTACATACTATTTTTGTAGAATTTATAAAGTGCACTTCCATTTCGAAAACAAAGACGTAGTCCCACGTTAAAAAAAAAGTTTGGGGTACCGGGAAGCTCCTGGTGAAGAGATTATTGAAAAAAATTGGAACGGGGCTTCACAGTTTGAAACAGGTATCTGCTACGCCGCCATGATCTCTATGCCAACATCTAAAACGTCGCGTTAGGGTCGATCCACAATAAACAGAATCAATTTCATTCGATGCTATTTTGTGATAGTCGAGTTCGTTTAATGTGTTGGTGCACCATGGTGTATCTGACTAGTGAAAATCGAGCTTCATGCAAAACAATTAGAACAATTTGAACTGTAGGTGGGGCCCATAATTTGTGTGCCCGCTGAGATGTTGACTTATGTCAGTTCAATACAAATGGGATAGGGGTGCCATATACGTGGTTTGAAACCAAAGTTTGTATGGAGAACTAGGGGTGTTTAAGAAGGAAGATATCAATGGAAATGATCGTCTTAAATTTTCGCATAAAGTCTTACATTAAATGCTTATTGCATCGAAAAAGTCATCTAAGCCCCCTTAATGATGTCCGATTGAGCTAAAAACTGCGGAGTTTGAATATTGTTTTAATAATATAAGAAAAAAAATCAAAGAGAGTACATGAAATGTTGAAAATCGGATTTTTTGTCCTGATATGTCTAAAAATAGCATGAAACATCAGCATATAGTGTCAAAACAAACTAAAGCCGCTAAAAACAAATTTAATTTATAAAAGTTTTAACCTTAAGGTCATTCGTCTCCAATTTTTAATTTTTTTAGCGCCACGGACTTAGAAATTATCGAAAAATTGATTCGAAAATAGAAAAATTAATTGTAATCCCCTACGATTGCAGAAAATTTCCCATCGAACTGGGCTTGGGAGCAGAACAAATAAAAAATGGCAGGGATTTAGGGTTCCAACTAAATCATCTTGAAGAAATTTTTGAAAAAAAAAAATGAAACGGGACTTCACAGTTTAAAACCAAAGTTTATTCAAATATTAAAAAATAGCATCTTTTAGGTGAAAATTGCCAGTTTTGATTGAATTTTCCCAACGAACTGGGATTAGGAGCAAAACAAATAAAAAGATGACAGGGATTTAGGGTTCCAATTTTTTCAAAAATTTCTTCACGATGATTTAGTTGTAACCCTAAATCCCTGCCATCATTTGAGTTTGTTCTGCCTTCAAGCCCAGTTCGTTAGGAAAATTCCATCAAAAATGTCCATTTTCACCTAAAAGATGCTATTTTTCAATAATTTCACAAAACTTTGGTTTTAAACTGTGAACCCTAAATCCCTACCATCTTTTTATTTGTTCTGCTCTCAAGCCCAGTTCGGTGGGAAAATTTTTCACATTTTTTTTTAATTTTGATTATAGAGGTTTTTAAATCATAGGGTCATTCGCCTCTTTGTCGAGTCAAAGAAAACACTTTAGAATTTTTTTAACCCAATGTGCGGGGTTGGGAATTGAACTCAGGTCAGCTGCGTACAAGGCCATCGATTTACCAACTACGCTATTTCCACCCTCATTTTTTACAATTATAGGGTATTACAATAAACTTTTCGATTTTCGAATCTTATTTCAGGTCCTTGGAACTAAAAAAAATTAAAATTTATTTTTAGCGGTTTTCATTTGTTTTGACTCTAGACTATTTTAGACATATTTCGACAAGAAAAAATTCGATTTTCAACATTTCATGTCGATTTTTTCTTATATTATGAAATCAATATTCAAACGCTGCACCCCCTTAATAATGTCCGATTGAGCTAAAAACTTGCATAGTTTACTTCTTCAATGTAATAAGCTTTTTATGTAAGACTTTATGCGAAAATTTAAGATGACCATTTTCATTGATATCTTTCTTCCAGAACACCCCTAGTTCTCCAGACAAGCTTTGGTTTTAAACTATGAAGCCCCGTTCCATTTTTTTTCAAAAATTTCTTCACCAGAGGTTTCCTGAGACACCAAATATCGCCATTTTTTTTTCGTTCTGCTCCCCGCCAAAAGACAAGATGTCACATGTGTCATGTGTACGTTCGTGTTTGAGTTTTTGTGTCTAACTAGTGCTAATTTCGGTACTAGTTTAGATACATCGCCTAACTAGACACCTAGATGGTGCTAGTTACTGACGAGATAAATTCGAAACACAAAAAATAAAACATGATGAAATAATAAATCGCGAACATACTCCTTATTTTGAAACCCAAGTAGATATAACCAAGTATGCAAAATTCCTACCTTTTCTATGGCTGTAATATTTTTGCCCACATTCTCATTTCTAGTACGATCCTGCTGTTGTTCGCTACTGCAAGAAGCCCCGCATTGTACGGCAGCCTGTGTGCAAAGCAGTTACATGACAAAAAATACTGCTCCTAGCACAGCCACCAGACGCAAACAATACTGCTTCTCTTGTCTTATTTAACACTATTTAATATTTTTAATCACAAACAACGACAATAAATGCGGTTCATGTATGTCACGACCGGCATCAACACTTTTGTATGCGGCCCTCTCCCGTGCAGAGAACAATGTACAAAGCGAGAGGGTAAAATATACTGCGCCACACTCTTACCGAGCAGACGGAGCACAGCAGCAAAACAAAAATGTATTTTACTGCTGTACGGAGAAGTGCGCTCGGTTTGGCTACCGTTCCAGCAGGAGCAGTAGTGATGCGTCGCTGTAGCGAGCTGTACGGCTTATGCAAATGTGAATGTACCGGAAAATATGTAGTTTACCGATACTGTTCGCAACCCTGGATATAATTCCTTAACAGGATTCATTGTGACATTTCACTAAGTCACTCAAATAGCTTTCATTTTTTAAACAATTGTAGAACCTTAGGGAATATCTTGGTAACTGGGTGCAATGTACCTCGCTCATTTCTCAATCAAGACTGTACTCGTGCATCATTTTAGTATCTTATTTCGGATATGTTTGAACTGAATATCGATGATACATATTTATCTTTCAAAATTCTTTAAACGTCACAAAGCAAGTGCCGGACTCTACAGTGCTTGAAATCAACCGGAACAGTTTCGCTTCAGACTACATACATGGAGATCTCATGGAGACATACAGCCGATCTAGTGGACTTAACTAACACAATCGATTCTCAATTTTGACTTGTTTCGCACATTTTACAACTGTTTATTTCCAATTAAAATAAATTAATGTTTCATTCATTTTGAGCATCGATCAAGTTAACCAACAACAGTACGCACTGTTGCAAACCAAGTGTGTGCATTGTGAAACTGGGAAAGTTTCAATCTATTGTCAAATTAATAAGAATATTGCAAATCAGTTTACACATATTTTATTATAATTTAAATGTCAATTTACGCATACTGAATCAATACATTCAACTAATGAATTTAATATTGAAAATTACGGGTGAAGTTCATAGTTAATATCTATTTGAAAAGGTATTCATAATAATACCTTACATTATAAACACTGGTCCTTCTAATGAATTATTTTGAACTGAATGCTACGAAATTAGTGGATTAAAATAATTGGCTTGCTTGAGAATAGATAAGGAGTTTTTGCACTTTAACAAAACAGATACTTTAGTGCTAGATTTCAGTTACGCCAAACATTTATGCTATAACAACAATAACAATAACTGGTTTGACCTAAATATCGCATTCAAAGGACAATGAATCAGCGAACTACGATTTGCTTCCTTCTTTTAATGACTTGATAACACGTTAAAGCACCTTGAATCTGCAATATCCCAGTTCTAGTTTGTCTCCATTTCAAGTTTGACGTATGTCAATGAAAGTTCACGATACAGCAATGATTACAGCGATAGAGTAAAAAACGGAAATGAGAATGAGTTTTTTTTTTCGAATTTTAAACAAAAGATTTGCAATCAGTTTAATTGTGAAGGCTAGTTCCGTGCCCTAAATGCTAGTAAAAGTATCGCAACGATAGCGACCGAAGAGAAGCTCCTAGCGAGCTCCCCACGCTCTACGAACCAAATGTACGCCTTTCTCGGCAATCATGATGACCGGAGCATTGGTGTTCCCGGAGGTCACCTTCGGCATTACCGAGGCGTCCACCACTCGAAGATTCCGTACACCGTGCACCCGCAGTTCGTGATCTACAACTGCCATCGGATCGCGCAGCGGTCCCATTTTGCACGAACCAGCTTGATGGTTCTCCGCTCCTGTGTTTTGTCTGACGGCGCACTCCCAGTATTCCTAAAAATAATAAACGTTTTAGCCGTGGTAACATTTATTGGAAAATTTCAACAATTTACCTGAATTCCAAATTCGTGATCCTTGCAAGCTGTCACATGCGTCCGGTCGAGCTGCATTCCGTAGGCTTGCAGAGCTTCAGTTTCGGACAAACGAATAGCGAATTTGATTCCCTCAACTAGAACCTTCACATCATGATCTTCCTGCAGATAATTGACGACTATCTTGGGATGATCCAGAGGATCCGTTGAATTCAACTCGATATATCCACGGCTCTTTGGATGTAAAATCGCCGGGAATACTTGAATTGAGCGTGAATCGTTACTGAGCAGTTCACCGACCTGCCCGGATTTGGCACAATCGGCCAGGAAACCTCCGAAGTAGAATTGTACATCCGGATCATCCGGTCGTTCGCAGTATTTGGTGCTGATTTTAGCCGTGACGGCCGAAACTCCCGTTCCGGACATGAGTCCATCTCGGAACAGTAAATACTCCATGGCGGTGGCCCAGTTCAGGGGCGCCGTGTTCGAATCATTGATGTAGAAGTTGATGAAATAAGCAACGTGATTGTGGAGATTTTGACCTACACCGGGCAAATCGTGAATTGGTCGGACGCCAACTTTTTCCAGATGAGCCTTAGGTCCGATTCCACTGAGCATAAGAATTTGTGGAGAGTTTACTGTACCTCCGCAAACGATGACTTCCTTCTTTACCAGAATCTTTCTCATGTGACCATCATCGTCGATAATTTCGACTC